>NC_073692.1:25511788-25780346 GCF_029784155.1 Uranotaenia lowii
AAAATGACAAAAATGACAAAAATGACAAAAATGACAAAAATTACAAAAATTACAAAAATTACAAAAATTACAAAAATTACAAAAATTACAAAAATTACAAAAATTACAAAAATGACAAAAATGACAAAAATGACAAAAATGACAAAAATGACAAAAATGACAAAAATGACAAAAATGACAAAAATGACAAAAATGACAAAAATGACAAAAATGACAAAAATGACAAAAATGACAAAAATGACAAAAATGACAAAAATGACAAAAATGACAAAAATGACAAAAATGACAAAAATGACAAAAATGACAAAAATGACAAAAATGACAAAAATGACAAAAATGACAAAAATGACAAAAATGACAAAAATGACAAAAATGACAAAAATGACAAAAATGACAAAAATGACAAAAATGACAAAAATGACAAAAATGACAAAAATGACAAAAATGACAAAAATGACAAAAATGACAAAAATGACAAAAATGACAAAAATGACAAAAATGACAAAAATGACAAAAATGACAAAAATGACAAAAATGACAAAAATGACAAAAATGACAAAAATGACAAAAATGACAAAAATGACAAAAATGACAAAAATGACAAAAATGACAAAAATGACAAAAATGACAAAAATGACAAAAATGACAAAAATGACAAAAATGACAAAAATGACAAAAATGACAAAAATGACAAAAATGACAAAAATGACAAAAATGACAAAAATGACAAAAATGACAAAAATGACAAAAATGACAAAAATGACAAAAATGACAAAAATGACAAAAATGACAAAAATGACAAAAATGACAAAAATGACAAAAATGACAAAATGACAAAAATGACAAAAATGACAAAAATGACAAAAATGACAAAAATGACAAAAATGACAAAAATGGCAAAAATTACACAAAAATTACACAAAAATTACACAAAAATTTTACAAAAATTACGCAAAAATTACGCAAAAATTACACAAAAATTACACAAAAATTACACAAAAATGACACAAAAATGACACAAAAATGACATACAAATGACAATAAAATGACATCATAATGACATTAAAATAACATAAAAATGACACAAAGATTACACAAAAATGACACAAAAATGACAAAAATTACACAAAAATAACACAAAACTGACACCAAAATGACAATAGAATGACATAAAAATTACATAATCTGACACGAAAATCACAAAATTGAGAAAAAAAACACATAAATGACATAAAACTGACACGAAAATGACAATAAAATGACACAAAAATGAGAGAAAATATGACACAAAAAAGACACAAAAATAACACAAAAAATACACAAAAATTACACAAAAATTACACAACAATTACACAAAAATTACACAAAAATTACACAAAAATAACACAGAAATTACACAAAAATTACACAAAATTTACACAAAAATTAAACAAAAATTACACAAAAATAACATTAAAATTACATAAAAATGACACAATAATTATACAAAAATTACATAAAAATAATACAAAAATTACACAAAAAATGACACAAAAATTATACAAAAATTACACAAAAATTACAC
This sequence comes from Uranotaenia lowii, assembly GCF_029784155.1. NCBI lineage: Eukaryota > Metazoa > Arthropoda > Insecta > Diptera > Culicidae > Uranotaenia > Uranotaenia lowii. Next base: position 25,513,353 of record NC_073692.1, read on the forward strand.
AAAACTGACATAAAAATTACGAAAGAATGACATAAAAATTACATAATCTGACACAAAAATCACAATATTGAGAAAAAAGCACATAAATGACACACAACTGACACAAAAATGACAATAAAATGACTCAAAAATGAGAAAAAATATGTCACAAAAAAGACACAAAAATAACACAAAAATTACACAAAAATTACACAAACCTTACACAAAAATAACACCAAAATTACACATAAATTACACAAAAATTTCACAAAAATTTCACAAAAATTACACAAAAATTACACAAAAATTACACAAAAATTACACAAAAATTACACAAAAATTAAACAAAAATAACACAAAAATTACACAAAAATTACACAAAATTAACACAAAAATTTCATTAAAATTACATAAAAATGACACAAAAGTTACACCAAAACTACACAAAAATGATACAAAAATGACAAAAAAATTACACAAAAATTGCACAAAAATGACAATGAAATGACACAAAAATTAAACAAAAATGATACAAAAATGACAAAAAAGACTCAAAAATGAAACAAAACTGACATAAAAATGACAATAAAATGACATAAAAATGACATTTAAATTACAAAAAATAACACAAAAATTACACAAAATTAACACAAAAATTACACATAAATTACTTAAAAGTGACATAAAAATTACACAAAAATTACATAAAAATTACACAAAAATTACACAAAAATTACACAAAATTGACACAAAAATTACACATAAATGACACAAAAATGACAATGAAATGACACAAAAATTAAACAAAAATTACACAAAAATGACAAAAAAAAGACCCAAAAATGACACAAAACTGACATTAAAATGACAATAAAATGACAATAAAATGACATAAAAATGACATTAAAATAACATAAAAATTACATAAAAATGACACAAAGATTACACAAAAATGACACAAAAATGACAAAAATTACACAAAAATAACACAAAACTGACATAAAAATGACAATAGAATGACAAAAAATTACATAATCTGACACGAAAATCACAAAATTGAGAAAAAAACACATAAAAGACAAAAAACTGACACAAAAATGACACAAGAATGACACAAAAATGACACAAAAATGACACAAAAATGACACAAAAATGACACAAAAATGACACAAAAAAGACACAAAAATAACACAAAAATTACACAAAAATTACACAAAAATTACACAAAAATTACACAAAAATTACACAAAAATTACACAAAAATAACACAGAAATTACACAAAAATTACACAAAAATTACACAAAATTAACACAAAAATTAAACAAAAATTACACAAAAATAACATTGAAATAACATAAAAATGACACAAAAATTATACAAAAATTACATAAAAATTACACAAAAATGACACAAAAATTACACAAAAATGACAATGAAATGACACAAAAATTACACAAAAATTACACAAAAATTACACAAAACTGACATAAAAATTACAATAGAATGACATAAAAATTACATAATCTGACACAAAAATCACAATATTGAGAAAAAAACACATAAATGACACAAAACTGACACAAAAATGACAATAAAATGACACAAAAATGAGAAAAAATATGTCACAAAAAAGACACAAAAATAACACAAAAATTACACAAAAATTACACAAACCTTACACAAAAATAACACCAAAATTACACAAAAATTACACAAAAATTACACAAAAATTTCACAAAAATTTCACAAAAATAACACAAAATTAAACAAAAATTACACAAAAATTACACAAAAATTACACAAAATTAACACAAAAATTAAACAAAAATTACACAAAAATAACATTGAAATAACATAAAAATGACACAAAAATTATACAAAAATTACATAAAAATTACACAAAAATGACACAAAAATTACACAAAAATGACAATGAAATGACACAAAAATTACACAAAAATTACACAAAAATTACACAAAACTGACATAAAAATTACAATAGAATGACATAAAAATTACATAATCTGACACAAAAATCACAATATTGAGAAAAAAACACATAAATGACACAAAACTGACACAAAAATGACAATAAAATGACACAAAAATGAGAAAAAATATGTCACAAAAAAGACACAAAAATAACACAAAAATTACACAAAAATTACACAAACCTTACACAAAAATAACACCAAAATTACACAAAAATTACACAAAAATTACACAAAAATTTCACAAAAATTTCACAAAAATAACACAAAATTAAACAAAAATTACACAAAAATTACACAAAAATTACACAAAAATTACACAAAATTAACATAAAAAATAACATTAAAATTACATAAAAATGACACAAAAATTACACAAAAACTACACAAAAATGACACAAAAATTACACAAAAATGACAATGAAATGACACAAAAATTAAACAAAAATGACAAAAAAGACTCAAAAATGACACAAAACTGACATAAAAATGACAATAAAATGACATAAAAATTACATAATCTGACACGAAAATGACAAAATTGAGAAAAGAAACACATAAATGACACAAAACTGACACAAAAATGATACAAAAATTACACAAAAATGACGCAAAAATTACACAAAAATGATACAATAGTGGCATAAAAATAAAACAAAAATGAAGCTAATAAGACTCAAAGATAAAGCAAAAATTACACAGAAATGACACGAAAAAAAACTCAAAAATGACACAAAAATGTCACAAAATTGACATAATCAATAATCGCCATATTTTAAAGAACTGTCAATTGAAAAACAAAAGTTGGAAATGTCTTTTTTTGCCCGAGGCTTGTGGTATAGCTTAGTTGGCAAGTCAGTTACTTCCTGAGCCGATGTCCGTGAATTCGAGCCCAAGAGTAAAAATCGATTACACAGATGTACCGGATAATTTTTTTAATGACTGTCCGCCAACGGCGTCGCGAATTACATAAAGATGTTGAAACGACTATAATCGAAACCCAAAAAAAAATTTTTTTTGCCCCAGCTGTCTTTAGTTTTTTGACCGAAAATTATAATATGTCTGTTTGTCTCAGATTCACAGCAATGCTTAAAAGGGAACGAAAGATCTTCAACAAAATAGTTTAAGGCAAAGTATCATAGACTTGAATTAAATTAAGTTTAAATTAAAATAAGTTTACAGAGGCGAACCAGCCTACGGCTGAAAACCTCTCAAATAAAGACAAAAAAAAAGTTTAATCATTATTGTTGAGTTTTAATTGCTTCGCTTCTTGAATTGAAAAGGAATAGTGCCCGTAGCGAATCTAATTCCATCCCACTTCCAACAAACCTTATCTATGCAATTGCTCGAATTGATTCTAAAACCGAAAGGCAATTATCTGTGAAAATTAAATCCCGTTAAATAATATCGCCCCGGACTAGAAAGTGTCCTGATAAAGTAAATAACGGTTTCCCTGGTCGGCATTTTAATTCGACGTTTATCCGGGCAAATATGTCTCAACATAAATTTCACTCTCAGCCCTGTAATGCACCGTTCGAGAAGGAGAGCAAAAAAAAACAGACGCAAAAGATCAAAACACAAACATGGCGCAGCAGCCCTTCCGCGGAACACCCACTCCATTTAGATTAACCCTCGGCCACTCGCGGGAGGATTAAAAAGTGAAACATAAGATGCAGGTAAGCGGAAAAAAATGCATCCACACAACCCATTTCGCAAATTATCAGAAAATTAATAATAAATTGCACGAATCGAAAGTAAATCGATTATTGGCTGACAGTTTGCGCAGCCAGCAAACTTATTGTGCAGGGCTTAACATACCGCTCATTCCTGTATGCCTACTTCCTACCTTTCCTCCTCCAAAACAAACTTATGGTATCGATTCATACACAACATAACATAACCGCTACCTACTTAACGATGAAATTGAACGAGTTTGCCCAACGCTCAAATATCATCAACGGCCTTGTGTAGTGGAATATCTCTTCAGACAAACAGACAGACAGTCCGGCTACCTACTGGCTCTCGGAAAAAGGGGGGGCCTTCGAAAATGGGATCAATACGGGAAATTTGATCTCGGTTGCCGGAACCGATGTGTTTATTTACTACTACGTACAGCTACAGGACTTTCGGCAACCGTGGAATTGTAATGGCAGCGTGCAGTGCGCGCTTTTATTGGAATCGATCTGCAGGCGATTTACTTAATTGATTCATTAAACCTTTGGCAGTGATCAATGGGGGGGAACATGGGGAGCCAAAGAAGTTTATTGAGATTCTTGGGGTGCACCGGTTTATGTTTAATCTACTTTTCAGGGTAGATTCTTTTCTCTAAAAGTGACCAGACTTTAAGAGAAAGTGTGATTACTTTATTAAATTTTCTTATTTCTATTGATTTTTTTCAGAAATTTATCTCAATTCTTCTAAGTTAAATCAGGGCAAAGTCCAGGTTTTAGTTTTTCAATGATATCAAAGCAAATGGGCCGAACCGGACTTTTTAAAATTTTGTATTAAATATCTAAGCGAACCCGAATAAAACGGGCAATCTGGCAACCTTATTCTAAGGGATTGCATAAACAGAGAGATACCTTGATGCCCGCACAAGCCATAATATATAAACCTATAGACCCCCGGATGTATACAATCACTTTTTTCTTACAAAGCACATAAACTTCCCAACGGCGGATCCATGATGTAAAATTTTCGTAACCCTAATCCACTCTTGAATGTCACTCTGACACTATTGGGAGTTTGGCAGCTTGTAAAAAAAAATTGAGACCCTCAATGAATTAATGATATCTTCAATTTTGCTTCATTACTTTTCTAATGGACGCATCCTGAAAGCCCAGACAAAAAAAATCCCTAATCAGACATTGAGTGTCAATTAGACTTTTCACATTTTTGAAAAGCATCGCAGCGCTTATGTGATTACTTCATTAGAACCGGTATGAAATGGTTTTTCTGGTGAATATAAATTTATTGCTGAAATCTTGCGTTTATATACTCATAATCCAGTTGGAAGTTGAATTTAAGTGCTAGAAAATCAGAGAAATTGCCAATTGACAAAACAGATAAAAAAACAGCTACCTTCAAAAATTCGTCAAATTTCCAGCGATTCTTATTTTGCAAATTTAAAGATGCAACGGATGCTAACAAGGACCCCCGGATAGATTGCCAGCGGGATTTTCCGCCAACGATGATTTCTTATTTCAACCTTGACCGAAGGGATACACGTGTTGCAAGAATCTGGGAATTTACCAGCGATTGTGACTTAAAAAAAGTAAAAAAAGTGGTTAAACCCCGTACTTTTAATGAATCAACTGTCATAGCTCTTCCAGTTAGGAAAGAAAATTTGTGGAAAGTGAATTGGAAATTTTGCGTAACCTGTGACATTTTAGATTAATAAAACAAAATATACAGAATTTTTGACATCTACTCAAAAGTAGCTGTTTTCGAAATTCTTATCAATCTGCATTTTAAAGACCTTAGACCTAAATTCAGCTTTGCACTGGATTTGAGTACTGAATGATAAAAGGAAAAAAGATTTTTGTAACGATGTCTTACATATTTGAATGTGAATGTTTGGAATGTCCAGAATTAACTGTTAATATCATGCTGAAAACAAGTTCTATGCATGGTTAAAGCAGCCTTAATTATGGTTGAAATGATTGACTAAGGCTATGATCATTTAGAATCCGGGCAATTACAAATGTATGTTTGTTTAAAAAAAACAATTCATTTGATCGAAAAACTATGGAGGAAATTAACGTGTCAATATGATACTTAATATGAAAAAAAAATTCAAAAAATTGATCGTTGATTACATGAAATACTCTGACTTTATCATAAAATCTCTTTTTTTATCTTTGCACACTATTTTCAGTCGTGTATTGATCTATTATTTTTACCATAGAAGCAAACACTTTGCCCAATTATGATATTTTACACAAATTCGCCTGGAAAACCCAATTGGAATCTGGTTGGAACCTTTTCATGAGTAGGCATCTCGAAGAATTTGACCTCTTAAATTCGGTTATAACATAAATTTCGTAAATTGCGTAAAAACCGGATGCACAGATTGCGATCCATGGAGCTTCTCATTTTTAGTTATTTGCTGGGTGTCTACTAGTCAGACAACACTTTTTGCCTGCCGGAAACGGATTTACTGCATAGTTAAGGGGTTCGCATTCAGTTATTCGCAATAACCATGGAGTTTTTGCTGTACAGCATTGGGCTTGTGATATAGCTCAGTTGGCAAGTTCGTTGCCTCCTGAGCCGATGTCCATGAATTCGAGCCCGAGAGTAAACATCGAACACAGTTGTACCGGAATGCCATCGAGGTGGTAAAACGACTATAATCGAAACAAAAAAAAAACATGCAAAAAAAGTCTTTCCACCCCCAGTGAATAGTAAGATTTCTTAAAAAAAACACCAGAAAATTAAAACAAGCTTAATTGTTGTTCAGTTTATTTTTACTTATTTATGTAAAAACAAACTCAATTCATTGTAGTTTAAATTGAAAAAATCATATTGTGTTGCATTTAAGACCTGATTTAAAAAAAAAAGTTTAAAAAAATAACGCAAAAAAAAAATTATCCACCCCTCTGGTTTGCATAGCTTTAGTACTTCGTGTGACCTCCTTTGACCTCAATAACAGCTTGACATCGTAGTGGCATCGATTTATCAAACTTAGCAGTTATTTCCGGGGTAATTTTGTCCCATTCAGTTGATATTACCTGCTGCAATTGCTGGATGCTTGTGGGTTTTTTTCTTCTGAACCTTAATTTTTAAGATTTACCAGAGATGCCTAATCGGATTAAGATCGGGAGACTGTGCAGGTCACTCCATGACCTTGATACACTTTTCCTTGAACCACTGCGAAACCAGTTTTGAGGATCTCCGTTTTTTGATTCGTATTTCGGCGCCCCAATTTTAGTTTTCGTGCAGACGCTCATAGCTTCCGCTTCAAAATATCCAAAGAGGAGGATTACTTTGGTAATGATTCTATCGATAAACTCAAGTTCTCCAACGATGGATGTAGCCATAGATCCCCACCCCATGACTCTATCTACAGAGAAAAATCAAAGTCATGCTCAGTTGGTTAAAAAATCAATGTTGTCAAACACTCCTTTTTCAAACTTTCACCGGTTCGCTGCCATTTTCTTGTGATACCATCGGACCCAAAAATCATTATTTTTGATTCAGCTGACAGATTCACCTTCTTCCAGTTATCACTGGTCCATAAAACGTGGTTCAGGGCCCACTTCAATTTCTTTTTGAGGTTTTTTTCTGCGGACAACCATGGCTTCTTAAGCGCTACTCTGCCCTTAAGACCCAGAAAATATTTTTGTAGGTATATTTCTCAACAAACTTTGTTGTACGATTCATATGCATTATAGAATCATCGCATAAAACTCGAAAAAAAACAGCATATACCTACCAAAGTGGAGGCAATTTACATACATATTATTACTTAAGCAATAAGAATTATATAAATTGGACGATATTCAACACATTATTCGTACATCCAGAAGGTATGCGAGAAAGCGCAAGTTTTGCTCTCAATGCATGCAAACCGTTGCTCCCTGGATCGAAAAATCGGAACAAAATCGGTCGGAATTCGGTAAGATCAACCCGTGAATCGGTTAGAACACAGACCAGAAATCCAACCGAAGTCGGACCAATTCAGTGCACTGATGATACAACTTTGATGACGACAATAAGTTTTTGCGTGTCAGCTGTCAAAACAAACAGTTCGTTTTCTGATCAATTTCGAACACAGTTTTTCAACCGAAATCGGCCAGTTTTCCGACTAAAATCAAACAAAAAATGATCTGGATCCGAACGCTCTGTCCTGTTATTTTTGTTGTTTTTCTGCTCTGTTGTATGTATTTTCAATGGAATTTTTTTAAATTATATTTGTTTTAAAATTAAGTTTAGTCAATTTACTTTCTTTTATTGATTTTATTGATATTGACAAAAATAAGGGTTTTCCGATCAATTCAGTTGATTCCGATCTCCATGCGACGGCGATGATGCAGGACGTTCTGCACTTTCCGAAACTTCTCTTGGGTGGCATTTTATCTCCGATCAAGCACCGGATGTTGGGGAGGTGTTTGATGGGATTATGGAACTCTCTAGAAAGGTTATAATAAACTATAACAATTTTTTTCTTACCAGTAGATTTTCTATGTGAAGGCCTAAACTTCGTACTCTTTCGACTTTCGATTCACAAATGACAGCAGATTATGAAAAACCAGATCGCTGTATTGAAATCCAAAACTAATCGTTTTGTTTTCAAGTAGTTTCAGCTCGGTCCAGAAAATAAGACCGAATTCAAACCAAAACCGAACCGATTTGAACTGAGAGCGTTTGATATCTGTCATGTCGATACTGTTTCTAGCAGTTCGGAATTGGTCCGGAAAATCTTACGAAAATTATCGGTCCGTGTATGAGACTCGCTCCGATCCGTGCAGTGACAATATTTGCTGCTTCTCTCATTGGACAATTCGGTAACGTTTTTTGAAAAGGGCCAATACGCCCAGTCCTTGTTTTGAGAAAAACGCATTCAAAGTTTGAGAAAATATGATCAATTGCCTATTTCGTTGTTTCTAATCATTTCCCTCACTTAGTACATGAACTTCTTGGGAATTAGTAAAATTTCATTTCGTGAGAAGTATACATAGATTTTCCGTGATTGTTACCATAAAAATGAATAAATTAGATTATTGGCCCTTTCGTTTCCTCAATTTGTCTATTCGCCTAAATGTGAGCGCCTTTTTGAAATCCAGAATGACTGTTCGCCATTTGGATCACTCACCAAATAAGTAATATTTGAGCCAATTTCGACTTGAAAGCAGCTACAAGTAATTTAACTTAACATATTTGCAGTTTTTAGCACATAACCATGTACTAACACTAAACGTACCGGAGGCGGTCAAATGACAGTTTTTGAACTTTGAATGATGATTTCACCTTACATATTTTTTTTTCGCAAATTTAACGACAAAACTATTTTTATTTTCAAAATGCAAGTATTTTTGCGTTTTTAAAATTTTTCTAAGTGTTGTGGTTTTCGAATAACGCATGTTTTTTCATAAAAAATTTCTTGGACTTAACATAACTTTAAAAGAATTGATTGTAGCTGAAAATTATCTGAGAAACATATTTGAGTCACATTATAGACTTTTCAAAACTATAAATTTGAAAGAAATCGGTTGAGAAACAAGAAAGGTTTAGCAAAAACAGTGTAAACCGTCATTTGACCGCTCGAGGTATGAATAGGTACATATATACAAAGTGTCGGTATGTTTAGTGTTAATCACTATTGTTAGCGTTTGATAGTCGAAAATTACTTGAAAACAAAAGAATGCCCTTTACCGATTCCGAAATCACTATTGGCCTTTTTGTTGAATGGAGGCGAAAGAGCTTCGTGATTACACACTCATCAAAAAAGCTATTCACCTTTTTTAAAAAATGAAACTAAATTACAGTAAATTAAAAAAAAAAGTGGATCATTTTTTCAGATGTAAAATATAATGTTAAATATGTTTATGCTAGTAACAGAGCTTGTTTACAATTGGCGCATATCAGGGCCGTAGGAAGAACCGACTCATGGGGGGGGTTTTGGTGACTTATTTTTACCTATGATTTTTTGCCCAACAACACACGAATAAAAAAAAATAAAACAAATTATGTTTGTAACTAGATGATAATTCATGTTTAAGTACTCATTAATAGTTTTTGTATGAAATCGTAACTTTAGAGAAGACACGATGACGATGAGAAGACAAGGATGATAAAGTGTCATTTAAAAAAACCTTAAAAAAGAAACTTTAAAACAGTGGTCCTTAGCCTAAAGGGTGAGCTAAATTTTTATAATGAAGCCAAAATATGAAATTTGCTTTCATAGATGGTTAACATTTTTGAATTTGTTTAAAAGTCTGGTAGATCAAAGTTATTTGATTTGAGCATAAAATAAGTTCTTTTTAAGGTAGCCTTCAATTTCTTGAAAAAAAACTCATTCTATACTCAAATCAAACTAGCCCAATCTTCTAAACTCTATTGCAAATTCTAAGATTCTAACTTTTGATGAAAATAAATAAAATTTTACAAAATAAAAAACAGTAAGAGATAAAAAAATCGGATCAAATATGTTTGATGCAAACTTGAACTAAATTTTTGATTTTATTTTGAAATTAGGCTTTAAAAACTTCAGTATTAATAATGTTTAACAATACACTGAAAAAATAAAGAATTTATGCAGATTTTTTAATTGAAGATCAGGTACATGTTTCTTTAACTGGAAATATTTTTCATGAAGAATCAATTCCATGATAAAAATCTTGTGGATGATTTTTTTAAATATAATTTGGGATATTTTGCAGGAATCATAACTTTGAAAATTTACTCAAATTCTACTTTAAATTTGCGATTTTCAGTTGAATTGTTTGTACAAACTAATTCTGATTAAAAATATGATATTTGGAAATTGAATTGACAAGCAAATTTTTAAGCTCATGTTCTCTTGAATTTCTCAACTATTTTATGTTGATTGAAAAACTCATTCAATTGAACTTTGAATCTGTTTCCAAATTTCTACACGATTTTTGAAATTTACAAAAAAGATGATTTAGGAATCTTAACTCTAGATAAGAACTTTATTATCCAAGCCTTTGAGCCCTCATTCACGAATCTATTATTTAAATTCTGTAGAGCTGGTTTAATCTTCATTCATCATTTCAATGATTGATTTTTGATCTGTTTTGTGAATCTGGTTAAAAATGTGAATTTCAAATGATGATTTTGGATCGCCACCTAGAAGCTTTATATGTTTAAATTTTGTGCTAAAATAAATTTTAAAAATTTCGAATATGCACATAAATCAAAATTCTTCTTTTTTTTATAATTTGAAATCTTCTAAAAATGCATGTTATTTTCGAGATACATTATTCAAATTTTATATGAAATGCAAAACCGAATTTGAGCCAGGATTTCAAAGCAGCTTTCCAATCTTAATTTTTTATGATTACTCGAAGAGAAAATCAAAAATCCTAAACTTGATAGACAATCAGAAATACGAAAATATGTCGAAATATAATTTTTTTTATGGGAATATGGAACCAGAACCTTCAAAATGGGTTTGATTTAAAATTTAATAATCAGAACTGAATTTCTATAATCAGATTGCCAGATTGCCTGGTTTTAACCGGATTGGCCCCGATATTTAATATAAAATTCGGGAAAAGTCCGGTCCGCCCCGTTTCCCGGATTTCATTGAAAAAGCCCGGATTTTGCCCGGGTTTGTTTTCATTCTCATTCTTAAATCAAACTAAAAAAAACAAATTGTGTAGTAATTTTTTTTAATTATGCGTCCAAAATTTTGCAGCAAGTTTCAAAAAAATAATCATGAAAGGTTTTTTAAAGTTTTTTTTTATAGATTTTTGATGATCAATTCCTAGGTTTGGACCAAAATTGCCCGGTATTGCCTGGATTTGGGGTCGACAATTTTGAAATCGAATACCCGGCTTTTGCCAGGTTTTAATATAAAACAGCATGGATTTGTCCGGCCCGGATACGTGCTGAAAAAAATCTGACAACCTTATTCTATGAAGCAGTGGGAAAATTTTGAAAACTGTAGCAGATTTTAAGCTTGGGATGGATTTTTGAGGTTTTTGCATTAGTTTTTAGTCCAGATAGTTACTCTCGAATATCTTTGCTCTATTATCATAATTTGATTATGAATTTAAAATTTTGAGTCTAGAGTAGAATACCTCGCTTGCTTTTTTGGACCCTCATGAAGGGGGGGGGGGGGGGTTTAACCCCCAAAACCCATATTTATCCATATTCATATTCCATATCCATATTTTTCTCATATTATACATTCACACGTCTCATGGCCGAAGGAAGGGGGGGGGATAGGGGGGGATGGGTTGACCTAAGCTTGCCAGATTCTCCGGAGTTTGACTAGATTTTTTCACTCTACTTGCAAATCAAGCAAAGATTTAAATTGAGTTCTTAGAGTAATGTATCTTGCGTACAGGGCCGTAGGAAGAACCGACTCATGGGGGGGGGGTTTGGTGACTGATTATTATCTATGATTTTTTGCCCAACAAAGCACGATTAAAAATAATAAAAACAAATTATGTTTTATGATGATTCATTTTTATGTACTCATTGATAGTTTTCGCGTGAAATCATAACTTTAGAAAAATGGTCCACCTAAAGGGTGAGCTAGATTTTTATAATTTAGAAACAAAATATGGAATTTGCTTTCATCGATGGTTAAAATGTTTGAATTTGTTTGAGAATCTGGTAAATTAAAGTTATTCGACTTGAGCATAAAATAAGTTCATTTTGGGGAAGCCTTCAATTTTCTCTAAAAAAAAAGCTTATTCTATTCTCAAATCAAACAAGCTCAATCTTCCAAACCCTTTTGCAAGTTCCAAGATTCTAACCTTTGATGACAATAAATCAAATTTTCCAAAAAAAAACATTTGCTTGATGCAAACTTGAAGAAACTAAAATTATGACTTTAATTTAAAATTTGGCTTTAAAAAACTGCAATGTTAACAATATTGCGAAAATATAAAATTTTGTGCAGTTTTTTTTAGGTAAAGATCAGGTATATATTTCTTTAAAAGCAAATATTTTTCATAAAGAATCAATTACATACTGAAATTCTGGTGGATGATTTTTTAAATTTAATTTGGAATGTTTTGCATAAAACAAAAGTTAGAAAATTTACCCAAATTAAAGATTTTCAGCTAAATTATGTGTACAAACTTATACTGATAAAAATATTTTAAATCTGGAAATTGAATTGACAAGCAAATTTTTAAGTTCATGTTTTCTTGAATTCCTCAACAATTTTATGTTGATCGAAAAACTCATTCACATTTTTCTGGAGTTTCAATCTGAATTCTGAACCTGAATTCAAAAATTGAACTCTGAATCTGTTTCCGAATTTCTGTACGATTTTTGAAAAGTACAAAAAATACGATTTCCGAATCTTAATTCCAAATCAGAATTTTATGAGCCAAGTTTCAGAGCCCTCATTTACGAATCTTTTAAATAAATTCTGTAGTGCAGGTTTATTCCTAATTCATTTATTTAAATTATTTATTTTCAATCTGTCTTGTGATTCTGAATTAACATGTGAATTTCAAATGATGAATTTGAATTTGAGTTTCAAATGATGAATTTGGATGTTTAATGTTTTGTGTTAGAATAAAGTTTAAGAACTTCGAATTTGAATTTAGAACAAAATTTTTCTTTCTTTCATTTTCGAAAAATCAAAATTATCATTATAATATCATAATTATATCATAATGTAATATATCAGAAATATAACCAAAATATATCGAAAATGGATATGATTTTCGATAAACATGATTCAAATTGATATGAAATGCAAAACCAAATTTGAACCAGGATTTCAAAGCAGCTTTTCATTTCTAATTTCTTGATTATTCGAACTGAAAATCAAGAATCCAGAGCTTGATACAGAATCAAAAATACGAAAATATGTAGAAATAAAATTTTGGTTATGGGAATATGGAAGCGGAACCTCCAAAAGGAGTTTAATTTAAAATTTAATATTTGGACCTGAATTTCTATGATAAAGTAGTTCTGGCAACCTTATTCTATGAACAAATGAGAAAGTTTTGAAAAACTGTAGCAGAATTTTGAACTTTGGATGGATTTTTGAGGTTTTGGCATAAGTCTTAGTATAGATTGTTACTCTTGAATAACTTTACTCTATTATCATAATTTGATTATGAATTTAAAATTTTAAGTGTAGAGTAGAATACCTCCCTTGCATTTTTGGACCCTCATGGGGGGTGTTTAACCCCCAAACCCCCCCCCACCCCCCCCCCCCCCCCCCCCCCCCGTTCCTACGGCCATGGCGCATATCGGTATCGAATTATCCCAAATGAACGTATCTTTGTGAAGCTGAACAATATGGGCTATATTACCGTAGCTTGTTTGGTAGCCGGTTTGGTGATGTCCAAAAATCAAATTTCAGTTGATTATCGGAATTTGAGCTTTTTTGGGCATTTTGCACAATTTTGAACACGAAACTGAAATTTTGAGCACGAAATCTTCAAGAGTACTAAAAATAGCTGGACACAATTTTTACGTTCAAGAATGTTGTAGAATACACAGTAAAACTCTATAAACCCCACTTAAATTGTAGTATCCGTTTCAGGTTGGATAAACTTTTTTCGCGTAATTTTTTAACTTTTTCCATCATTTAACACATAAAATCTCGAGATAAACGCCATTTTTTTTCAATGGCATTTTCATAAATAAACATTAAATGATAAATAGTGGAGAAACACTTATTAGATTACTCTGATTTCCGGCAGAAAACAGAACGTAAACTAGTAGGGTGGGTGGATAAACTTTGTTTGCATACAGCAGTTGAGGGTTCCACTCCGATGCTTGTTTTGAACTTCGTGAGCATCCTAGAGTGGCTCCTTATACTTCTCAACCATTTGGACCATAAAAAAAACGGAAAAAATCAACAGTTCATGAGTTTTCAAGTCGACAATGAAGAATTTCCGAGGCAATTCTGCAAAATTATATTTAACATGTAATTTGCATTGTGGATATCTCAAATACACGTTAACTTAAAATTCTAAAAAATTGGCGAGGTAGTCTTTTTTATAACCAACACAACGTTGCTATATTTTTGTATATCCGAGATCTAGTAACGTAGCTATCAATGAAATTAAGTGCCCGAATAAATGATCAAAGCGTTATACACCACTATTTTTTCATTTCAGAAAATCATTTCTGCTGAGGTCTTCTACCTTTTCGGGTTATTTATGGCCGATAGAAAGTGTAATTTCAGTGATGTTGCTTTTTAATTTTTTTTCTCGATGTAAGAATATCTTATTTGTTCTATTTCGTGAGTTTCCCAGCTTTAATCCTATAATATCCCGACATTTTTATTCTGACGCAGTGAAACTATGAACTGATTTATTTTAAAACCAATATTTAAAAACTTTATGGGAAATATGTGAAAAAAAATATGTAGCTTTTTACTATAGTCCGAGAAAATATTTATTAAAATTAACATTAAACTACGAAAAAATTCAATTATTTTTATTCAATTAGCAATCAGAAGCGATACGATTGTACCCTGAACGAAATAATCCTTTCACTTGAGGCCATTTACAAGGTGATACCATCCTTCAGCAACGCCAAATTTCATAAAAGGAAGGCACTCATTAACGAAAAGTCACCTTAAGAAATGCGTGGAAATCCCTGAAAAAATTTCACACATTGGGTGCAAGTCCCATTCGTTGGCGATAAAAGGAATCGTCACACAATCTTTGCAAACTATGCAACTGAGGCGTAAGATTTTTCGCAAGTGAATGGCATTGTAAGCAAAAAAAAACAAAAATGAATCTGCTCTCAATGGTGGTGATAAACATCCGCGTAATGCACACCCAAACTCAACGAGATGAGTGCGCGCACCTTCTCTATCTTTTCAGGGTGAGGGCAATCGAGGGGCTAAAAAGTGGCATCCATTATCAAGATGGTTGAAATTTATTCCCCTGCAGCTGATAACGATCGGCCACCGAGAAAAGCCCTTCTCGGCCGCGGTCTCTCCCTCATTAGGCCGAGCTGGATTGTGCAACATTAATTATTTTCCTTGCTTCAGCTTCAACCCCTTTTGGGTGAAGAACTGAAACAAAACCAAAAAGCAACATAAAATCTTTGGAATTGTTTTACGTTTCGCTGCTCTCATTTATCGCCTCCCCACATATGGGAAAAGGATCAAGTCTTGAGAAAATGCCGCCGAGGATCCCACATGTGGTGTTTGTGAAAAATGTGTAGAAACAATTAAACCCAGAAGCCTCCGAGGCTTTTAAACATGAACAGCTTTGAATTGTTACCTTATTTTAAAGGATAGAGTTACCAATCGATGATGCGTTCTGAACGAACATCGAGAAACAAGAACCGAAACCGCAATCCTTTTCCTGGAAACTTTATTTCGTTGCCCTTCGTGCCTCGAGATGAGTCTGGCTGGGCGTATAAGGAACCTGTTCATATCCGAGCTCAGTCTGCAGCCGAGTGTGTTTCCATTTGCCAAAAAACTCCAAGGAAGAGAAAGGAAAAACGATACCCAAAAGTGTCAAAATTAAATTACAGCACCGTATCATTATAATTCCCTATTTTTTGCTTGGACAAGGGCAATAACAACCAGTTTGGTGGCCAAAATCGTTTGCTGAATGCGAAAAAAAATCTTTTTAAAATTACTACATTGCAAGTAGTTCTTCTGTTCCAGTTGGCTAACAGAGGACTTCAAAGCCAATTTTAAGAAAAAAAAAACATCAGGAAAACAAATTCAACTTGTAAAAGGTGCGTAAATTATTGCACAATTAGGGGAAAGTACGTTTTGGTCAATCGAGAGGGCCGATACGCGGCAGTCATCATCGAAATGCGCACCGGTTGTCAAAAGGAGGAAAAATTCTTCAATTGCCCAAAGTTGAAGACCGATACGACGAAGGTGGTGCAATATTTCTGCAGCTTTTATCACCTCACAACTTACTGAAACGATCCGCGCCAATCATCCTTTCGACGATGGCTAATTGGTGTTTTCCAAGCGCATGCGTTTCGATCGTAATTTATGCTTAATTGTATTACCTATACAGTTTATTCGCTAATTGGGGGTTGTAACCGTTTGTAACCTAAAAATAATGTGTCTCCGAGACTTTTGCAAAACAGACTACATCCCTGGTAAGGGGTTCTCACTAGCTCTCATCGAGAGACGTCAAAACAATCGCCACTCAGGGGTTCGTCCCATTTTACCTCCCATCCCTCTCACTACGCGGCTACTCTCTCCCGAGAGATACCCATGGGCGCGGATGAACAGGCTTTTGTTATCGCGAGGAAGTGTCATCACCCAATCAACGTCGCACACGTCATTTCCATTTGCCGACGTACTTATATATTGGTGTGACGGTCGGATGAACTCTATGTGATTCAAGGTTGCTTAGATTCGGCCTAGCAAGTAAAGGTTTCTTTCTGTCCGTGAACGCCTTAGGGCTATGAAGTGCGCGCCGTGTCCGTAAAGTTAAAAGTTAAAAAGTACAAGTAAGGTCTACAAGTTAAAAGACGTAAAACACGGAAAGTTAAAAGTGGCTAAAAATATAAGTTGTATGTTTGATAGAAATAGTACGTATAAACAAAGTCACGTGTTAAAATGTGTAACTAAAACATATTTTGTGTATCACACAGCTAAAAACGTCGTAAAAGTTTATAATAACAAAATAATAACAAGTTACACCGAATTACGAACGAAAAGCCGTAAAACCACGTGAAATGTTACATAGAAGAAACACTGAAACAGATTAAAAACAAAATACGAAGAAAAAGGTCCAGAGGACCTTTTTCTTCTTGGTTTATTCCCTTCAAGCTTTGCATCGACCTCGACAGGTGGCGGTTGTGGCCAACACAAATAACCACGCTAAATACGGACAGAAAAGTAAGACGCATCGGGTGGACATAACCTCAATCCAGTCTACCTAACAACAACCGCACCAACTCGGACCTGTATCAGCTATTGTTGATTCGACACCGTTTCGGGACGCCGAAATCGGTGAGAATCTACCAGAACAATCAACCGGGTCGATAAGGAAAGCTTCAAAGATCGCAACGCAAACAACTAACCAGAAACCTACACCTGTAAAACCGCAAGTATAAGAGCAAACGTGATGTTGAGTTTAGGGTTATTGTCGCCAATAAATAACCCCGCAGTACTTTGTAAACCCAATATCCTGTGTTAGTACTATTTATTTAGTTGAAGTTGTTTCCACTTTTTGATTTGTTATCGTTAATACTACGTTTTCCCATGCCTCCCCCTGATACGTTCCGAGAAAGAATTTCTACTTTGGTCAGCTATGAAAATTAGTCTCCGAAAAACGGTTGGTGACATGCGAGGTACCACTCGCTTTTTATAACAGGGTTTGTTTGTTACGCTTTTGGACATCTCTATTTTGGGTACCCTTGCAGCACTCAAGAGGGAGTAGCCCGTGGTGATTCCTGATTACGACCCTGAGTCCACAATTCCACTCAATACACCTTTAACCAAAACCACCCACCCACTGAGTTAACCTCGAGTTACAATTTGGCGCCCGCAAAAAAAAAAATACTATCACCAAGGTTACATTTACCCATTCCCCTAGGGAGGGACGAAAAACATTTTGTTTTAAATTTTTGGATCGTTCTCCAACCGATTATTATAAATTAAAAATACATTATTTTCTTATCCTGTTTATTATTAAATTGGCCAGAGTTTCTAATTCTTGGTATATTTATTCATAAATATATTATTTAAAATTAAATAGTTAAAAAAATAAATTAAATTAAAATGGATTCGGAAATTAACGAATTGTATAAAAATATGATGGTGCATCATTTAGATCGAAGTGAGATCATTTATGAGCTTACTATACGAGCAGTAGAATGTTCTGAAAAAGATACAAAAGCAGCATTAATGAGACGGCTCAAAGACCGTCTGAAAGCAGAGAAAATTGGATCCCAAGATATTGATTCCACTCGATGGGATAAAACTATTGATGAAGAAATTCAATTGATTGACCGAGAAATAAAATGTATTGTTGATTATTTAGAACGAAGAATTTACTTTGAAGGTGTTCGGGATACTCTTAAAACCAGATTAGCTCATTATTTCGTTAGATGCACAAGAGCTTTAGAAATCGCTGAAAATGAAAACGATTTAAATGATTTAGACAAATTACAATCCGCAATTCGCGAACCTATAACTTCATTCTTCGCCCCATTTGCTTCACTTCAGAAAACGCAATCAACGCTGATGGCTAATATTGCAAGCTCATTGGCAGAACTGAATCTTTCCAAAAATAGGATATTGAAAAAGAAAAAGTATGGAAAAGAAAAAGAAAATCCGAAAGAATCAGAAAGTAGCGAATATGGGGGTAGCAATAATGATATTGGTAGTCTGGATGAAACTGAAGAAGAAGCCGTTGATCTAAACCCACGTGGTGAGAGATCACGTGCTCAGCCTCGAGTTTTGAAGTCAGTTCGAAACCATCCACGTAAACGTTCGCCAGATTCGGAAAGAGACGAAAGGTATCTCAGGCGTATTTCCCTTAAAACGAAACCCAGCAAATCTCGCCCATATCACGACAGTTCTGATTATCGCGCTTCAAATTCAGATTCTGACTCTGATCCCCGACATTCTCAATCGCGACGACCGCGACGCGTAGATCGATCACCACCACATGTTTACCGTGCGCGTAGAGGCCGACCAGTGTCCGACTGGAACCTCTGGTACGACGGCAAAGACAACGGTCAAGGTCTTATGCGATTTTTACGTGAAGTCGAGTTCACCGCAGAATCCGAAAACATATCACATCGAGAGTTATTCCGATCAGCCATCAATCTATTTCGCGGCCCTGCTAGAGCATGGTTTATGTCAGGCGTCGAAAACGAAGAATTCATTTCCTGGAAACAGTTGACGCGCGAAATCAAAAAGGAATTTCTATCCCCTGATCACGACCACGCCAGTGAAATGCGCGCGATATCCCGAAAACAGGGCCCTAAAGAAAAATTTCAAAATTTCCTTGTCGAGATGCAAAACATTTTCAACGGTTTTACCAAGCACGTGTCAGAGAAACGAAAATTTCAAATCATATTCCGGAATATGCGATCTGATTACCGCGGATACGCGATCGCGTCTAAAATCGACAATCTAGCCGACCTTAAAACCTTCGGACGTCAACTAGATGCCACGTTCTGGTACAAGTTCCAATCCACCGACGACCATCCGCGTACACGTCCTCAAGTTAATGAACTCCGCACCGGAACAAAACCGAAAATTCGTGACGACACGGAAAAATCGTATCAAAAATCGCGTTACTTTTACGGTAATTCAAAACACGAAACCGGAAATGACTACCGAAAACCGAAAAACACTTATAGGGATTCATATAGGAAAGATCAGGAACCATTCCCGAAGAAAAAACCGGTTCTTGATGGTCATGAACTCTTGCTGTCGAAATACTCACCTTTGCCAGACGATATGTGCTACAATTGTAGGCTCAAAGGTCATCACTTCAAAGATTGTGACAGACCTGCGCACATATTTTGTCATCGTTGCGGTTTCATGAATTATGAAACTAAAAATTGCCCCTACTGTGCAAAAAACTCGCACACAACTGCTTGAAAGGGCAAGTAGTTCCTCAATTATCGCAAAATCCCTTACAAAATCCCACCCACGCAATTGATTTGGTCCAACTAGGGTACCAAATCGTTGAACCCACTGATTATGTCCCTTGTAATAACAACGAAGTAAACGAGCTTCTCCTCAATTTGAGAAAAGACAGTCGTCCTTTCGCTAAGGTCACGATTTTCGGGGTGCCCATTATCGGTCTACTCGATAGTGGGGCCAATAGAAGCGTGTTAGGCTCAGGAGCTGAAAAAATGATCCAATCTTGCCGTTTACATATCCATAAAACCACCTTAGATGTCGCTACAGCTAACGGACAAAACTTAGAAGTTTTGGGATACGTGAACGCTCCTTTGAACTTCAACGGTTCGACAAAAATGGTGGATTTGCTGGTCATTCCCTCACTCAAACAGAAACTAATCCTTGGTTCCGATTTCTGGAACGTTTTTGGGATTGTACCTTCGCTTCTCCCCATCTCTGTTGAAGAAGTAGAAAGCTTACAGGACGTTTCACAGTTGTCCCCTGATCAGCAGCTGGAATTAGAAGAAGTGAAAAACCTGTTTAAAGTAGCCGTAGACGATAAACTAGAAGCGACCCCTTTAATTTCCCATCGTATCGAACTCAGCGAAGATGCTAAGAAGAAACCGCCTGTGCGTATCAACCCATATCCGGTTTCACCAAAACGCCAAGCTCAAATCGACACTGAACTCAACAGAATGCTCGAGTGCGGCATCATTGAAAAGTCATACAGTGATTGGTCTCTACGTCTGGTCCCAGTCGACAAGACTGATGGCACTGTTAGACTTTGCATTGATGCCCGCAAGTTAAACGAACTTACCGTTAGAGACTCGTACCCACTTCCACACGCCGACCGAATTCTTAGTCGAATAGGCCCCTGTAGGTTTATCTCCACTATAGATCTGTCAAAGGCATTTTTACAGGTACCATTACATCCAAGATCGAAGAAATACACCGCGTTTTCCGTTTTAGGCCGAGGGTTTTTCCAGTTCCGACGGATGCCATACGGTTTGGTCAACAGCCCGGCGACCCTGGCCCGCCTAATGGACCGAATACTGGGTGGAAGTGAGCTTGAACCGTTCGTGTTCGTTTACCTCGATGATATTATCGTGGTAAGCGACACGTTCGATGATCACGTGGCTCGACTACGAGAAGTAGCTTCTCGCCTGAATATGGCCAACTTGTCCATAAACATCAAGAAATCCAAATTCTGTGTCCATGAAGTGGGATACCTTGGCTACATTCTTTGTCAGCAAGGATTACGACCCAATCCAGAACGAGTTGAGTCAATCGTTAATTACGAGAGACCAAACTCGCTTCGCGCTTTGAGAAGATTTTTAGGGATGTGCAACTACTATCGAAGATTCATAGCTAACTTCAGTGCAGTTGTACAGCCCCTAACAGATCTTCTCAAAGGCAAGCCCAAAGCTATCAAATGGCATGACCTCGCTGAAACAGCATTCGTTACGATAAAGGAACTGTTGATCAGCACCCCTATCTTAACGAATCCTGACTTCAGCAGGCCGTTCTGCATACACTGTGATGCAAGTGATATCGCTATAGCGGGAGTACTGACTCAATTCTACGACAACGGTGAAAAGCCCGTCGCTTTCTTTTCCCAGAAACTAGGGACCACGCAACAACGTTATTGCGCTACAGAAAAGGAAGCTTTAGCAGTCCTCAAGTCCATCGAAAAGTTCCGATGTTATGTTGAGGGTACGAAGTTCACCGTGTACACGGATGCCTCGGCCCTCACATACATCCTTAGAAGCAGCTGGAGAACTTCTTCTAGACTGTGCAGGTGGAGCATTGAGCTGCAACGATATGACATGGAGATCAAGCACCGACGAGGGTCTGACAACGTGGTGCCTGACGCTCTATCTCGTGCAGTCGAAGAGCTCAATACTTCACCTGGACATCCTAGCTGGTATCTGACAATGGTAGCCAAAGTCGAGCAAGAACCTGGAAAACACAAAGATTATCGTTTAGAAAATGGTGTACTTAAAAGATTAATATCATCCAACGAACCCGCTACCGATTACTCTTTTTCGTGGAAAGTCTGCGTTCCGCCGGATCTGCATGAGCAGGTTTTGGTAGAGAACCACGATGATGCCCTACACTTGGGTTATGAAAAAACACTTGCCAAAATAAAAAAGTTGTACTATTGGCCCAAAATGGCACAGTATGTACGTTCATACATCGGAAAATGCATCTTATGCAAAGAATGCAAGCCTGCTAACACCTCCCAACATCCTACCATGGGCAATCAAAGAATTGTCACAAAACCGTTCCAGATAATTGGTATCGATTTCATACAATCCTTACCCAGGAGTAAACAGGGCAACTCCCATCTCTTTGTGGTAATGGATTTGTTCTCAAAGTTTTCCCTTGTGTTTCCTGTTAGGAAGATAGCCACGCCGATAGTGTGTAAACTCCTTGAAGAGAATTGGTTTCGACGCTACTCAACTCCCGAATGTCTTATCTCAGACAACGCATCGACGTTTTTGTCGAAGGAGTTTAAGATTTTCCTCGATAAATACAACGTGCGCCACTGGACTAATGCCCGCCACCACAGCCAGTCAAACCCGGTGGAAAGGCTTAATCGCACAATCAACGCGTGCGTCAGAACATACGTTAGGTCCGACCAAACTCTATGGGACACGCGAATCTCGGAAATTGAACACGCCCTAAACAACACCCCTCACTCCGCCACTGGATTTTCCCCTTATAAAATATTATTTGGTCACGAAATAGTCGATTCTGGCGATCAACATCGCATCGATCGTGATGCTGAGGGAATTTCGGATTCAGTAAGGCAGGAACAACAAAACAGCACTAATCAGTTTATCCACGATATTGTATCTAAAAATATCAAGAAAAATTTTGATAAAAATGCGAAAACATATAATTTACGGTATAAAACCTCTGCTCCGGTGTACGAAGTCGGTCAACAGGTCCTAAAACAAAACTTTCGTCAGTCCTCGGCCGGTGAAAAATACAACGCCAAACTTGGACCGTGCTATAATCCTTGCAAGATCCTTGCTCGGATTGGCACCAGCTCCTATGAGTTAGCTGATCCTTCGGGCAAATCCATTGGGGTCTTCTCCGCAGCCGACTTAAAACCTTGTACCTGAAAAAAAAAGAAGAAAACGAAAACAAATATTATTGCACCTGCTCGGGTCAATAACCGATACATAAAACTTACCCTAAATCGTATCCTGTATTGATTTCCTTCCATCCGTAGGTTTAGCTTCAGCCATCTGCCCAGGAGATGCGAAGAAACGAAATAAGCACAGGAACTAGTATTTCTAATCGCGATAGCACAACACGTTCGGAAATGTTGTAGCACTTCGATCTATAAAGAAAATTATCCGCTCGCACCTGGTGATTTTGGCCTAATTTTGCACCTTTCCAGGTATTTCCTCCCCGCAGTTTTAGCTGAAAAGAAAAGAGAGATAGAAAAACGTTAGAATAGTACTAAAATCTGCCCATATTAGCGCTTTTGAGGACTTATTTTTGCGAAAATAAGGTGAAAAACTTACCAAAATTGCACCATCCATCTGAGCCATTGTTTACATTGAAAGCTTTCGAAATTTTTATAATCGCTGACGTATCGCGTGAGTGAACGTCACTCAATGAGTTCCATTGAGGTAATTTGAGGCTGTTCCAATCACATGCTGATTGAGAAATAGGCTATTCGAGAATATCAAAGATCCAAATAAAATATTAATAATTCCAATATTTCACAATGAAATAGAAAAACAAATGTTTGCGTTCATCTCTTTGATCACAAAATGAATGATTTTCATTCATTTTGAGAAGGGACGATGGGGTAATGTAACCGTTTGTAACCTAAAAATAATGTGTCTCCGACACTTTTGCAAAACAGACTACATCCCTGGTAAGGGGTTCTCACTAGCTCTCATCGAGAGACGTCAAAACAATCGCCACTCAGGGGTTCGTCCCATTTTACCTCCCATCCCTCTCACTACGCGGCTACTCTCTCCCGAGAGATACCCATGGGCGCGGATGAACAGGCTTTTGTTATCGCGAGGAAGTGTCATCACCCAATCAACGTCGCACACGTCATTTCCATTTGCCGACGTACTTATATATTGGTGTGACGGTCGGATGAACTCTATGTGATTCAAGGTTGCTTAGATTCGGCCTAGCAAGTAAAGGTTTCTTTCTGTCCGTGAACGCCTTAGGGCTATGAAGTGCGCGCCGTGTCCGTAAAGTTAAAAGTTAAAAAGTACAAGTAAGGTCTACAAGTTAAAAGACGTAAAACACGGAAAGTTAAAAGTGGCTAAAAATATAAGTTGTATGTTTGATAGAAATAGTACGTATAAACAAAGTCACGTGTTAAAATGTGTAACTAAAACATATTTTGTGTATCACACAGCTAAAAACGTCGTAAAAGTTTATAATAACAAAATAATAACAAGTTACACCGAATTACGAACGAAAAGCCGTAAAACCACGTGAAATGTTACATAGAAGAAACACTGAAACAGATTAAAAACAAAATACGAAGAAAAAGGTCCAGAGGACCTTTTTCTTCTTGGTTTATTCCCTTCAAGCTTTGCATCGACCTCGACAGGTGGCGGTTGTGGCCAACACAAATAACCACGCTAAATACGGACAGAAAAGTAAGACGCATCGGGTGGACATAACCTCAATCCAGTCTACCTAACAACAACCGCACCAACTCGGACCTGTATCAGCTATTGTTGATTCGACACCGTTTCGGGACGCCGAAATCGGTGAGAATCTACCAGAACAATCAACCGGGTCGATAAGGAAAGCTTCAAAGATCGCAACGCAAACAACTAACCAGAAACCTACACCTGTAAAACCGCAAGTATAAGAGCAAACGTGATGTTGAGTTTAGGGTTATTGTCGCCAATAAATAACCCCGCAGTACTTTGTAAACCCAATATCCTGTGTTAGTACTATTTATTTAGTTGAAGTTGTTTCCACTTTTTGATTTGTTATCGTTAATACTACGTTTTCCCATGCCTCCCCCTGATACGTTCCGAGAAAGAATTTCTACTTTGGTCAGCTATGAAAATTAGTCTCCGAAAAACGGTTGGTGACATGCGAGGTACCACTCGCTTTTTATAACAGGGTTTGTTTGTTACGCTTTTGGACATCTCTATTTTGGGTACCCTTGCAGCACTCAAGAGGGAGTAGCCCGTGGTGATTCCTGATTACGACCCTGAGTCCACAATTCCACTCAATACACCTTTAACCAAAACCACCCACCCACTGAGTTAACCTCGAGTTACAGGGTAATTGAGGATTTTATTATCTTCAAATACAGTCGAGGTGGCAGTTTAATGCCTGGTTTAGTGGACACGTAATGAAATAAATCTGTGTATTCACCCATAGAAGAGGTTGCAAAAATCCAATGCCTATTTAGCAAATCTCTGTGCCGATAATGCGCTGAAATGTGCACTGTGCCGAAGATGATATGTTTGAAAAACCGTAACTGGCATAAGGACTCGGCTCCCAACTAAAATTATGCATGACCACTACATTGAAGCGAAACAAGAAAAACATTTTATGGGATTTCCTTCCTATTGGATAATAAATCCCAGAAAATAAAAATATAAAATACAGCGCCCGTAGGAGAGTCGAACTCAAATCACCAACTAGATCGTCTTGCCAGTCCGACATCCTAACCAGTGTACTATTTGAGCTTCATACAGGACGAGGGATATTTGTCATAGGCTTTCTGCCGCCGAACAATCACAAAAAAACGCACGACGGCGGCTTCCCGGCGTTTGGCCGCCTTTCAAGGTAGTCCTTTGTCTTGTGATGGTAACGGGAAAGGGAACGGGAGTGAAGGCAAAGGGAAACCCATTGAATGAGAACTGTGCTTTGCTTACTGCCTGCTATTACATACACACGATACATATACACAGCTGCTAAAGCCGGGCAGCTTTGCCGGTGAATTAAAGGAATGTTTTTGTTGTTGCTTTTGCTACATTCACACGCACAGTGCTCGGTTCGCTGGCTGCCTGGTGTTGGCCGGTATTTGTTTCCATCCTTCTTCGTCTTATGATGCGATAGGGAGGGACGTGAAATCGTTTTTATTTTGTTTCTTTCAGACATACGCAATTCGGTTGACTTGGGAGGTTAATGCCGGTGGGAGCAAATCGAATCAGCACCGGTCGCGCTATCTTCTTGTACCAATGATGCTATGTAATTGACTACACGCCATTGGCACAGAGGCTGTATTTTGGGTGTGTGTATGCAGTGAAAGCAACAACAAAAAAAACATTCCATCAATTCAATTCGCCGGCAAACAACCACGGCTAAGCTGTGCGTGTGTATGTAGCAAAAGCAACAAGAATATATTCCTTCAATTCACCGGCCAAGCTGCCCGGCTTTAGCAGCTGTGTATATGTAGCGTGTGTATGTAATAGCAGGCAGTAAGCAAAGCACAGTTCTCATTCAATGGGTTTCCCGTTTCCTCCACTCCCGTTCCCTTTCCCGTTTCCATCGCAAGACAAATGAATACCTTGAAAGGAGGCCAAACGCCGGGAAGCCACTGTCGTGCGTTTCTTTTGTGATTGATCGGTGGCAGAATGCCTACGACAAATATCCCTCTTCCTGCATGAAGTTCAAATAGTACACTAGTTCAGATGTCGGTCTGGCAAGACCATTTGGTTAGTGATGTGAGTTCGATTCTCCCTACGGGCGCTGTGGTTTATATTTTTATTTTCTTGTTTCTGGGATGAATTATCCAATAGGAACGAAATCCCATAAAATGTTTTTCTTGTTTTGCTTGAATGTAGTGGTCATGCATCATTTTAGTTGGGAGCCGAGTCCTTATGCCAGTTACGGTTTTTCAAACATATCATCTTCGGCACAGTGCACATTTCAGCGCATTATCGGCACAGAGATGTGCTAAATAGGCATTGGATTTCTGCAACCTCTTCTATGGGTGTAGTGAATCTATATGTAAGAGAAGCGTTGTCTGAAACAGAATTTTCCAATCGATACAAAAGAACTGTCAAAATCGATTCCAATCAATCCGAGCTTTTGTCGTGTAGCTCAGCCAAGGAGAGTATTGTAGTTGCTTTTGTGGTTCAAGCAAATAATTTTAAAACTCTTCATATGAATTTTTGGATAAGGGAAATTTTT
Organism: Uranotaenia lowii; assembly: GCF_029784155.1. Taxonomy (NCBI): domain Eukaryota; kingdom Metazoa; phylum Arthropoda; class Insecta; order Diptera; family Culicidae; genus Uranotaenia; species Uranotaenia lowii. Next base: position 25,540,714 of record NC_073692.1, read on the forward strand.
ATCACTGCTTTAGTGGTTCGTGATCGAAGTTAAAAAACTATGTGTCTGTTAACAAAATTCAAGTCATTCTTACCGTTTATCGCGATCCACCGATATCATCAAATTCATTTTTGTTTTGTCGGATTTACTGAGCGTTCACTTTGGAGCTTGAACATTGAGCAACAAAACCGTGCTGAGGATTTTTTTGTCCAAGCTTTCGGCGATGTGGCCAGATATTTTATTTTAAGAGGGATTAGATGTCGCTTCTCTTATGTGCAGGTTCACTAGTCACCACTATCCAAAACATACTCGGTAAGTCAATTAATGTTTTTCTTGTCTCCTCATTGGTGTTTTAATTTTTTACTGAATATTTTCAGCAACACATCAAGATTCTCACCCAAAAAATCAAAAAGAAAAAGGAATAGCTTTGGATGGCTATGTGAGCGAATGAAAAATCGAACCAGAAACCAAGCAGCCGGAAATGTGACGAAGGTGGAAATGCCAATAATAAATCTGGAAAATTGGCGGAATAGCTATGGATGGCTATGTGAGCGAATGAAAAATCGAACCAGAAACCAAGCAGCCGGAAATGTGACGAAGGTGGAAATGCCAATAATAAATCTGGAAAATTGGGACGATAATCATGACGACACCAAAATTTATAAATAAAATAAAATTTTTAAATCGAACGTTTTAATTTTTATTTATTTTGAAATCCCTATGGCGATCGGCCTAAAATTAGCCGAAAAAAACAGGCCAAATTTGGTCTGAAAACGGTCCGATTTTGGTTGGAAAACTGTCAGATTTCGGTTGGAAAACTGTCATATTTCGGTTGGAAAACGGTCAGATTTCGGTTGAAAAACGTTCAGATTTCGGTTGGAAAACTGACCGATTTTGGGTTGAAAACGACCCGGTTGTTTTGACAGCTCACTCGCAAAAACTTATCGTCATCAAAATTGTGTCACCCGGGCACTGAATTAGTCCAAATTTAGATGGATTTCTAGTCGGTTTTCGGACCGATTCACGGGTTGAACGGACCAAAACCCGACCGTTTTTGGTCCGATTTTTCGATCCGGGTTATTGCCGATGATCGAGCAGCATGATGGAACCGTCATATTTTGGTCCGATCTGGCATCATGTCATTACGCCAAAGACATACTAGGGTTGTAAAAAAGCCAAAACGTTTGATTTGTGCTTAAAAACTTGAATCTCCCAAATTGCCCCGAGGCTTTGACCAAAGCAAAGCTACGAAAAAACATAAAAAAAACAGCTGATAACTTTATGAAATTAAGTAGCGGCTTTATCGGTGAAGGTTAAAGAGTTGAAATGAAAGACGGATAGAATATCAGAAGAAAATTCTAAGGTGGTGAAAAGAGCGAAAAGCATTTGAAATAGAAGCTCGACCACAGCTGATAACATGGGAAAATTTAAAAAGGATTGGTAAAAAGTGGTGAAAATGATGGGTAATGCTACTGTGCAGAAGCTTATGAGTCATGTTTGAGGAAAAATGGCTAGTCTGGCTTATGATTAAAGATTTTCAACAAATAAGACTACGCTGTTTGGTAGGACACAAATAATGATACAGTGTGCCAAATAAAATAATTAAAATTTAACAAAACAATTTTTATTTTATTTTGAGAATGTGCTTAAAATTTCAGGAACAGTCTGCATTCATGGTTATACCACTTTTGAGGCTTGTGATATAGCTCAGTTGGCAAGTCTGATGTCTCCTGAGCCGATGTCCGCGAGTTTGAGCCCAAGAGCAAACATCGAACACAGTTGTACCGGACTATATTCGAAACAAAAAAAAATGGTTTAACCACTGACCATAGTTAAACGTTTTTATTGGTGACCTTTAACTGCACTTTTAATTTTTAATATTTTTTTTAGCTCACAGATACGTTCTTAGTATGATTAATTTTGTTTTTCGAAATAATTATTGAAAAACTCATTCAATATTATAAGATTTTTCCGAAAATTTTGTATATTTGACCACATTGCTGTATGAAATTTGTGTTCCAGTTGGATTACAAAGCTTAAAATTTGGTGCATTACTGCGGTGACATACTTAATATGTCTTGCGTTTTTCTTGCGGTCAAATGAAGGGACATTTTTATAGTCCATGCATAAACATACAGAAGATTGCAACCAAGGTTGCCGAAATCACAGAAAAGTCTGTATCTTCACAAAATTTTGAGCAAATTTTCATCACAGAATCTGCGTCACAGAACACAGAATTTTGAAATTATCACAGATGTCACAGAATTTCTAAAGTTTGAATGGATTTCCGAATCATATTTTTTTTAGCAGTATCAAATTTAGATTTCTTACTTTGGATCACAAAAAGTGTAATAAGATTGGTTATGGTAATTTATTTTGACTAACTAAAATGTGAAAAAAATCCAATTTTTCATGAATTTTCTATGAACTTTATGGAAATAGCATCAAAGAAATCCATCACAGATTTTTCGGGTGAAATCACAGAAAGCCAGAATTATTTTTCTCAAAAACACACATTAATTTTTCAGAAACCTTGCTTGCAACACATTTCAACTCCTAAGGCATTTAAAAGTGGATTTATATTGATCGGTTAATATTGTATAATTTTTGTAATTTTCAAGTTGATCATAAAATTGTTGAAAAATAGTTGTTTTGTCGATAGGAGAACTTTTTTATGTTCCGCTGCCATCACGGAAGATAATCGGTCTGGGGTGTCCCAAGAGAGGGATACGTGTGGTGTACACCTATAGAACGAAGTTTTTGGACCCATCCTGATGACCTGATAAGCCCCCATTTTTTCCTGGTTTTTGGAAATAAGCCTGATTATGCCTGATTTCGCCTGATCTTTTAATTTTCACGGAAAATTATATGTTTCATTAAGCAAAATGATTTATAAGGAGTGTATTCGAACCAACATGGCAATATTGGGACAGCCGGCTCTGGTCCGTAAAATTCCATTTCCGATCCAGCTCTGGCAAGTTCGTCAGCGAGTGTAATCGAAGTTCTGGCTGCAATTCTAGCAAGTTTTTCCGAATTTGTCAAATTTGACTCAAATTTTTTGCGAAAAAGTTGTGTTTGAAAAATCGTTGTTATGTTACAGGTATAGCAATTCAACCAAAATTTTAAGTCTCAGTCAATCACAAACAGCGTATGTTACTTTGCTTCGTTATTATTTAATTATTTTTATTCATGCTGAAATTCGAAATTGTATATTTTTTGAATAAATACACAGGTCGTGTTTTTCAAACTGCTTCAAAGTGATAATTTTTCTTATTTTATACAAAATATATGTATACATGACAGTCTAGTTTTTAGATTTTTTAACTATTGAAACGAGATTTTTGTATTTTTGGTTTTTTACTAACGTTTCTGTACACACAGGAGTTTCCCAAAAATTATTGTTTTTTTCGTGTCATGGATATTTTTTGTCGATATTTTATTTTACATAATTCAACTTTCCAAGTGCTGATTTGTGAAAAGGCTCTCATTTATTTTCTCCAATAACGCCCACTTGCATTATTTATACAGCTTAACTATACCCGGGAGCTTGAGTTTCAATAACGCAGCAGAGCTCACTTAAAAACAGGGCTCTCCAAAAAGGCAAACGACGACTGAGTCCAAAATAAGCCATGTTATCCTGGAGGTATTGCACGATTCCGGTCGTTAAAAACCATTTCATTCAACAGCCTTATTTTATTATTTCTTATCACTTCTGGAAACCTTTCCATGGGCCCATTGTTTTCGTGTTCAGTCTGCTGTTGAAATTACCTAAATCGTAGGCGTTTCAATGACACAAATGGATCGAGGAAGGGTTTCGTTTATGAATGTAATTGCCTATCTCAGACCCTTTTTCCGTTTTTCTGCAGCCCTCCCGCACGTTGGTGCATCTAAAAATCAAACATTATTAATGATACCATAAATAAATGCAAATTCGTGGCATTTATCCACCGATATGCCACGCTTCGAGGCAACACTGGCAAACAAATCAAGCCACATTAAATTTAATAATCCATACCAGAAGATAATCGCTTCTGCTCGAGTTTTGCGGCTCAACGTATGCCCGGGATAACTCATGAGTCCAGAAATAAAAGAGGAAAAATTGCCAACGGTTCCCCTAAAAGAAGTCATGCAAAATTTTCCCAAACACCATAATTGCCGAAATTCACACACAAATTCGGGCAAAAAACCTTAAAATTTCCTGGTGATGTGCCGAAAGTAACCAGAAGCCCGCCGTAAATTATCACCCCTGATACAAATCTTCAGAATGTGCCGCACAACTAGCTGCCATCAATGAACCGAAAAGCCAAAAAACACGGTAAGAAGACCCCCGCTTTTTTCCTCCTCGATCCGGAGATAATCGAAAATTTAATGTTGCACCATTAACAGTAACAAGGTAAGTCACGAAATTGCGTTCGATCAAAAAATGGCCATTAATACGCACCTTTTTCTTCTTGAAGGTTCCGTTAAGGTCTGGAGCATCGGGGAGATGCGCTCCATTGCTCGGGCCCAAGCCATCTTCTGAGAGTGCAAATCTGATCGGAACATGCAATCGAAGTATATAATCAATGCTGATGATAATATTCGGATGCAGTCCCCGATCGCTTAGTCTTCCATTTGCAATGATTTCAGTTTTGATAAGTTCAATTAAGGGGCTGTTCACTAATTACGTAAGCACTTAGGGGGGGGTGGGGGGGTTTCACATTTGCTTACGATCTCTTACTAGGGGGTAGGGGGGGTTTCCAAAAATCTTACGTAAGTAATATCACATTAAAAATTCATCACAGCCACACTGCCGTTCTACGCAAGAATGTCCCATGTGACTTTTGGGTCATTTTCACTTTTTTGCTGGAAACTGCTTATTATGGTGTTATCTAACGAGCCTATAATAAACAAAGAGACGAAATGTCACGATTGGAATTTTTGATTTTCTGTCAGTGTCATTCCAATCGAGCAAAACCAAGCAATCTTGAAGGCAGCCCTACAGTAAGGTTTCGAGCTCAATAATTCAAAAGGGATCAGATTGCGCCTCTTTGTTTGCTATAGTTTCTTTAGTGTTATCTTTCGAATACAAACACAAAAAAGTATACTTTGTTCTGAACATCTACGAAATTTTCATCTAGGCGGTTGTCTCTATGTTGATGTTTCTACGCAAGAATGTCCCACTGAGAAAAACTCTTAAAAAACCACTGGACTGTAACAGAATTCCTCAAAAATCGCTCTAAATAGTGACACATTGTACTGTAATGTTGAACGTTAAATGTATTTTTTTATGAATGATAGTCGCAGGGATGGACAAGGGAGAAAGCTTTTTCTCCACTTCCGGTTCAGATCCATCATTTTGTCTTATTTTTGATTCCTCATAATAAGCATATTTTCGGATACTTATAGTATTTTTTGGCCTACGTTATCGAAGCTCCAGAATGTGTTATCCAAATGAGCTCGATCATCCCGGCTAATATGGTTATGGCAATGTTTCCGATGCGATGCGTTTTAATCGATGCGCAATATTGCGCTTCCGTGTAGAATCTTCCTTGATTATTTCTTTTATGGTTCTAAAAAAAGTTAAAAAAAAAACGTGAAACGGATTCATTCGGATCATCCTTAAACTTAGAAAAACCATTTTAAGAACCTTTCTGATCCAATTCTGATTTCGGTGTCATTGAATCCGAAGAAATCGTCATTACTGTCTGTCAATGTTCTCTAAACTTTACTCCAAACCGTAAACCTTGAGCATCAATAATGTACTCATCTTATCTATAATTTTGAACGCTCAATTATAATTTTTTTCCGGAAAACTTTAAAATCCTTCAGGTTACCGCACAATAACAAAGAAGAAAAAAGAGCTCGTGTGACAGTTTTTCCATAGAAACAAAAAAACACACACTCATATTCTACGCAAAAGTGTCACACGAAGCGTTTTTTACGATTATCTTCTGCTTTAAGGAAAAAATCAAAAAGTAAGTATAGATTCCAATGTAAATTGACCAACTAAAAAAACAATATGCATGAAAGGTGCGGAAGAGCCATAAATTTAACGAAAATCGGAAAAAAACAGATCAAAATTTCAATCGCGTTTTTCTCGCTTGCTCGTTTTTCCACATGGGACAATCTTGCGTAGAAGGGCAGCACAGCCATACGAAACCATATTACTCAGGTTTTATTTTACTCACTACCTATTTGTTGGTTAATTTTGATGTTGTGTTATTTATCTTTTAATGTCTTTGAATAAATAAAAAAATGCAGGTTCTATAAAATTTATAGAGAATCAATTCAAACCAAATACTCTTAATCACATTATTAAAAAAGATCGTCGCTTTTCGCTTTTCATAATAACAATCTTTTCAATTGAGAAATTTATAGAAACAACAAGGAAAATGGCGCGTTGTCACAGCACAATTTGAATCCATCATATTTCGAAAATGACTCCATTTAGAAAAAAAAAACAGTTTTTTCAGTGATAGACACTACCAATTCTAAATTTATTGAAAATTATTGTTACCCCAAACATGTCTTGATCAATGTTTTCTTTAATCTTTATGAACTTTCATCTGTTGTTTTGTATAGATTGTGCTTTTCAAATACAGTTTTTTGATTTTACTTAAAACGTGCTTTGCTTTGAAGTATGTATGTCACATTTTTAATATTTTCAAGCTATTTTTGAAAAAAAACGTGTCTATTTCTCTAACACGAATGCCATAATGCTGGTAAAGTGTCAAAAAAACCTAAAAAAAAGTGTCAATTTCTCAAAGAATAAAAAACGTAAGATCTTACTAGGGGGGGAGGGGGGGTTTTGAAAAATCTTACTTTGTCTTACAAGGGGGGGAGGGAGGGTTGAAAATTTCCAAAATCGTGCTTACGTAATTAGTGAACGGCCCCTAAGACCTTGCCGTGGAAGTTATGTCACTATAAGACCTGTAACGATACAATTGGTTTTCATTATGTTTGGATGGTTCTTTCAGTAAAATGTCGAATTTGATTATCCGTTGCAAAAAGCTTCAACGATTATCTGGTCTCGGTCAGCATTCTCATAATTGATTTTTTGTCACACTGATCAGGTTCATTCACTTTTTAAACAGCCTTCAATTGGACAAATATAATCCCGATTTTTTTGGTGAGTGGATATTTTTCTCTCCCACCTTCTAACAAATTTCAAAACGAAGCCCCATTGAAGCCAATGTTACGTATCCACAAGCATTTTTCGGTGATTGATTTCATCCCGGGGAGAGACACTTTATCTCACTATTTTTATCTCAGGTTTGCTATTTTTCGTTCCATTCCAGCCGCCCTCTACTCAATCTCTAACTGTCTTGAATGGTTTATAATGATTTATTATTTCATTAGGGGCACTTTGTCGCCTTTTCTATGTCAGGTTTCTTTCTGTTGAGAAATGTTTTTCATTCAGTAAAAAATCTTACTTCAAGGATTCATTCACCGATTTTGACGAAAACTAACACATTTTTGGAGGTTTTTTTTCTCTACTCAAAAAATAAGATAAATGATATTTAGCTTCTTGTGTTACGAGACTTTATGCTTTCGCTGCTTTGAAGATGAATGATCGTTTATTAAGTTTGCAAGGTTGGTGTCAGGGAACCGTTATTTGAAACATTATTACCCAGGTCAAATGAAATCTGTTTCATTCATTTAATTCGGGCTTTATTTTTACTTAAGTAAATTATATTTGGACAGAACATTCTATAACAAAAATCTACCGAGACATCCTCAGACACTTAATGATAATGACAACTAAATACCTACATGACCCTCAGTGAACTAATTTCGGTACTTAAGGAAAGTGAATTCCTCGAGGGCAAATTGTTGCTAAAAACTGGTCGCTGCCGCAAGTTATTGCTACGTAAAATTGTCAGTGAAGATGTCAGTAAAAAGACAAACACGAACACGTGTATACCGAAAATATCAATCCCCGCAACAGACGCAGCAAAATAAATTTCAAGTACGTCACACGGTGTCTTTTTTTTAACCTTTAAAAAAATATCGACAACTCTAAAAATTTGCCACATTATATAGAAGACTCTCTCCTATTCCAGGCCCTTTTCAAGAAAATAATGGATCGGGGGGTCCAGAAAAACAATTTTTTCGAAGATTTGCCAACAAAATACACTAGCAAAATATTAAATATTGTAGAACTTTTCAACTATTTTCACTCAATTCAGGACTGCATTCTGTTTTGAATAGAAATGATCATAGAAATACCACTTTTATAACCAGGCCCTAGGTATTTTAATATGTTAAATTTCTTAACGCTGGAGGAAAATTTCTTAAAAACCTTTGGAATGCTTGAAAATGCCTAAAAATGCAGTTATCTATTCAAATAGTTGTAGAAGCATTTCTTATGTCTAAAAATTTACTTTGTAAAAGTGTATAACCTTTATAAAGTAAATTTTAAGATGAGTTTTGTAGGAAAACAAAGTGGTACTATTCTTACTTTGCACCCTATTTACATATTTTTGGTCCTCAACGCCAATTGCTTCATCAAAAAAAAGTAATCTTCTGATTTATTTATCCGTTGAATAGTCTAAAACAATCTGTAGAAGAAAATTTTGATGATTTTCAATCATTCATATTTTTACAAGCAAACTCATAGTGGTACTATTCTTATTTCGCTCACTGTAGGAAAGTCTATCCGATTGAACTCAATTCGAGGTTATCTCTCGACTTGTGGCCATCAGTTCAGTTCGGTTCGTTGGTTCTCTAAGACAAAATTTGTATTGTAGATTTGTAAGTTTATCCTGATAACCTAATAGGCATTCGTTTTTCCCTGACCTTTGGACGGAGAGAGCTGTAACAATTACGTTGTATATTTTCACTGAATTCTGTAAAATTAGGGAAAACTAGATGATTCAAAAAGCAGAATTATGTATCTACTTTGAATAGAAAAATTGACTTTTTTGCTTGGAAACTGGAAACAGCAAATTTCCAAGAAATTCAAGTTGCTGGAAAAAATGTTGAAATCGCAGGTTTCAGTGGTGGAATAGAGTTATCTTTATTCATGTTTCGTCTATGAGGTCATTAGATTACAACTACACTGAGGTTTTTTTTACGCGGTATTTCGTCCCGCGTAAAAATAAAACCGCGTAAAAAAAACCGCGTTAATTTGAAAATCCGCGTAAAAAAAAACCGCGTTGATTCGAAAATCCGCGTAAAAAAAACCTCGTTAATTCGAAAATCCACGTAAAAAAACCCCGAAATTCCAAAATCCACGTAAAAAATCCATCCAGCACGTTACTAAAAAAACGCGTAAGAATCATGATTATTTAAAAATTTACGTACAATGATAGTTTATTTTTAAGATAAAAAACAAAATCAATTAGATTAATAGAATAGTAGAATATAGTGAGGCTTATTTGACAGTGTGGAATTCAGATCGTCTCATGTCTCAGGTCTCATGTTCCATGTCTCAGGTCTTAGGTCTCATGTCTCAGGTCTCATGTTCCATGTCTCAGGTCTTAGGTCTCATGTCTCAGGTCTTATGTTCCATGTCTCAGGTCTCTGGTCTCATGTCTCATGTCTCAGGTTTCAGGTCTCATGTCTCATGTCTCAGGTCTCAGGTCTCATGTCTCTTGTCTCAGGTCTCATGTCTCATGTCTCAGGTCTCATGTCTCATGTCTCATGGCTCATGTCTCATGTCTCATGTCTCAGGTGTCATGTCTCAGGTCTCATGTCTCATGTCTCAGGTCTCATGTCTCAGGTCTCATGTCTCATGTCTCATGTCTCATGTCTCAGATCTCGAGTCTCATATTTCAGGTCTCAGGTCACAGATCTCATGTATCACGTTCTTAGTCTCAGAGCTAAGATTTTCCCAACTACAAAAAGATTCTAAGTGTTTTCCTTTGAAAAAGTCTTAGAATGTTTTCTCTGAAAAACCGCGTTAATTCGAAAATCCGCGTAAAAAAAAACCGCGTTAATTCGAAAATCCGCGTAAAAAAAAACCGCGTTAATTGGAAAATCCGCGTAAAAAAGCCGCGTAAAAAAAACCGTGTAAAAAAAAACCGCGTAAAAAAAACCTCAGTGTATATTAATTAGCGATAGCTAATTGTCCCTTCCACATCTTATATTCGCTAACCGAGAAAGTACTCGTTTCTCAATGAGTACTTTGGTATTCTTACCCAGAATATCTGGCAGCACTGTTGTGCTACCACGAACCCAATTTGTGTTGTCTCGCTTAACCGTGTGATGATGTAACGTTTGTACTGTCATCATCATCACCATCCTATTGTTCTCTGCCATCATCAAGTGCGAATTGGACATAGAGAACAGAACCAAAACAAACTGTTCTGGTTCTTCGATGGCTGTTGCTGCCGATCCACAACCGGGAGAAAAACGTAAGTTTCAACAAAAAATCGGCAAATTCAATTGCTAGAAATCGGAAAATTTGGTTTTTTGAACAACCAAAAATTGTTGGATTCTATATTAGAACTTTCATTTTGATTTCAATATTCAACACTCATGATTCTCAAACTATGTTGAAAAATAGGAAGAGGTTAGTTTTCAATTTTTGATAGCGACATTTATTGAAATTCAACATTAAAATCAAATAATATCGAACAGTGAAAATTCCGTACTGCGTCATATCTTGGGTATCATCTTCTAGCCGAAAAAAATGTTTTATTCTACAATATTCTTACCTTTTCTAGGAATTATCACTTCATTTGATAGCTCCATCGCTTAATAATATTATTACAACGCAATAGTTCTTCAAAGAGAATGTTACAATGCAATTTCAATTACAAGAAAAAAACAAAAAAAATCAGATCAAATGCTCTTTTTTCAGAAATTCCGATCCAGTTCAGGAAAAATAAACACAATGGAGAATGTTTGCTGGTTTAGATCAATTTAGTTCGTTATGCAGAATGCGTTCTTCGTTAAGCAGCTAGGAATGCTAGGAATCGGGGTAAAAATTTACTGGAAAACTGATATATTTTTTACATTTTTTCAGATCGCTTCCAACGTTCACAGTGTATTGCTTATGCATTTTCAAACATTCATGCCAAATTTGAGGCTTATTGAAAAGAAGTTGGTTTACGCGATACAGGCTTTTGGAAAAGTTTTCTGGACAGTTTCAGAAAATGTTTTCAAGCGATGCCCATCTAATCTTTATTATTTGTGTACTGAGCTAAGAGTTTTTTTAAATATCAAATATGTACCTTAGCATATAAATATTTTGACTCAATCCTTTTACAGATGAATTCTGTTAATCAACATTTTTTCATTGATGTAGGTAAACATAACAATTGAACGACTAGAGCCAAAGTTATATATAAGCAATGTTTACGACATTGAATTTGTGCAAATCAAGTGCAAATTTCGTTCAATGTATAAAACTTGATATAACACCGTTTTTTGGCTCCATATGAATATTTTAATGCTTGTATTGTATGCTTGATTGTAAAGTCAACAGCCTAAATGGTCGGGATTCGACCAGACCGAACTGCCATAAACTTGATTTCGAGAAAATCGAGTTCAAAATTTACAGCTCTACCAATTGATACCATTTCAACAGATATATCATCTAATCTTTTTACCATCACATTTAGACTCATATAAAGGCGTCGAGAATATACTGGTCGATTCCTGATTACACAATAAGTAGAAAACTGAATTTTAATAGAAATATGTTTGCACCCAGTTCACTCTGGTCGAAACAAAATGTTTAAAAAATTGCTATGCACTATCATTTGACTGGGCAGTTTGTTGGAAACGTAAGAGCCTACTTAAAGGCGCTTTACGAGCAGCACCCAACGAGTGAGGCTGTTGCTTGAAAAATGTTTTTTTTTCGTTGAGCCAGAGTGAACCGAGTCACCGACCATACAAATTTTGCACTTTTGAAATACGGAATATCTGTGATTTTAACTTACCAGTTGCGTTCTGATCGACAGTAAGCAATAAAATATAGCATCTTTTAACGATAAATGTGAAAAATCCTAACACTCCCTTAAGTAAATTGGAAAACAAAACTCAAAGGATTCGGTTCAGTCTGGCTGAACCAGATTTTAACAAGTGATAAAAATCCGCAACATAACTTTTCTAGTCACATGCACGTTTTTTATTATTTAATTTATCAGATATTAGTTCTAGACGAGCCAAACAACCGTTAAAAATTGAAAGAACCTACATAAAAATAAGAGTATTTCACACAAAATCAGTTTTCATGACCAAAACATTCCTCTCATCTTTACCTCTAAAAGGTGACTCTCAGTTCACTTTGGCGCAACGCATTTTTGCCATTTCCACTGTCTGCAACATTGATATTTTCGAATCAAATCGAAAAAATAGGAAAAAATTTCTGATTTTCATTGAACTGCTGCTATAGATAACTCAATTTCAAATTTGGCGTTCAGTTCGGTCTGTAATCCAGACCACATAGCCTCATGTTGTGCTGATGGCCGACCAATCTTAATTAATAAAAAAAATATTTTGATGCCTTTAAAAGCTTGAAGATGTCAACTTTTCTAAAAATACGCATATTTACACCTATTTTATGAAAATATTTATGTTACCAATAACGTAACATTTGATCCAATTATATGAGAGTATAAGCTTGTATGCCAAAAAACGATGTTGTTTGAGAATTGACCCATACTTAGTTCATAACTTTGGTTCTCTTTGTATTCTGTTGAATACATAAAAGGGAAACATTTCTAGTTAGTGCATTATTCTTTAAAAAATTATAACTTTTTTTCGATTCAGGGAATTTTAATTCTTCATCTGTCGTTCGCTCGCGCACCAGATGTCGAAGTACGGTAGCAACGAGAAATCCTGACTTGTCGGACGTTCGGTAGAATTTCGACCTACGTCAGCCACTTTTCTGTTAAATAGTCGTGCATTGATCTCGTCGTCACAACAGTTTCCAGAACGTCAAATCCTCCTGGAAGTTACCGATCAGCCCTAGGTGTAGGGTCGTACGCCGTCATCAGGGTTCTGAGGAATTCCCGTTTGGTAGGTATACTGGCACCAGAGAACAGCTCTGCATCGAGTTTCGGTGACAGCTTGTAGGTCAAGTTGTCAGTTGTAGTATTTCACCACATCCTGAGGACCTTTCCTGTTGACATCTCCAGACCAAAGCTCAGGTCCTTTTCAACGGTCTTAAAGACTTAAAGACAAGAGGAAAAAACATAACAGATACCGCAGAAGCAAGACTGATCAGGACAAATCAGCATACCGAGTAGCGGCTAACTTGTTTAATAGGTTGCATAGAGCTCAGCGATGTACGTATTTAAATGATCTTCAGAAAAATATCCAAACTGAACCAAAGTGTTTCTGGAAATATGTGAACTCCAAGCGAAAGTCGAACTTGGTCCCGAAAAATGTTGCATACAATTCGAAAAAAGCCTTATCGTTGGATGATGCCTCTGAACTTTTTGCTGAATTCTTCCGCAGTGTGTATACTTCGGATTCTTTAAGAACAAGTCAGGAATCTTTTCTGCCAGCCGACACTTTTCCTGATCTTACAATTTCAATGACAGATGTGCGACGTAAAATTTCAATGCTCGACGAATCCAAAGGATGCGGCCCAGACGGAATCCCGAACTCACTCCTTAAAAAATGCGTGAATGCACTCGAAGAGCCCCTACTGTTTCTTTTTACTGCCTCGATTCATGAAGGACGTTTTCCTAAGTTCTGGAAGATTTCACATATAGTGCCCATACACAAGAGCGGTTCTAGGATCTCCGTCGAAAACTACCGTGGTGTAGCAATCCTTTCAGCTATACCCAAGCTTTTCGAAAGCATTGTCTATGACCAGATGTACCCATGGATAGAAACAAAAATTTCCGATGTTCAACATGGCTTCCTTAAAAGGCGGTCAACCGTGACGAATTTAACAGAGTTTGTCTCAAGAGTCTCACAATGGATGATGGAAGGTCTACAAGTCGATGCTCTATACACCGACATGTCTAAAGCTTTCGACGTGATCAACATAGACGCACTTCTGTCGGCGCTGTGCAAAAATGGAATAAGCGGCACTTGCCTACAATGGATTCGCTCATACTTAATCGAAAGAACGCAATACGTTAAGCTGGAGAACGTGAGATCCAGGACTTTCTCGGTAAACAGTGGTGTACCACAAGGGAGTCACTTGGGACCCCTTTTTTCACCACTGTTATGAACGAGTTTCCTGGAGTGCTGTCCGATGTGTTCGTGCTTGTGTATGCCGATGATTTAAAGAAGTTTCTGCCAATTCGTCACCCAAAAGATTGCACGACGCTGCAAAATGCTCTATACAGGTTTACGGAATGCTGCAGCAGATTTGGATTAAAAGTCAACGACTCTAAATGCAATGTGGTTACTTTTTCTCGGAAAATGAGCAACATCATGTACGAATACCGCCTGGGAAATGATTTGATTGTTGCACGGCAAGCTTCAATAAAAGATTTGGGAGTTGAGTTGGACTCAGAGCTAAACTTTTCGAAGCACATAGAAAAAGTTGTAACAAAGGCTAATTCAATGTTCGGAATGGTTAGCAGAATTAGTCAACAGTTGAGTGATCCCTATACGATTGTGTCAATTTACGTCGGATTGGTTCGGACCGCAATGGAGTACGCGAGTATTGTTTGGCGTCCATACTATAACATTCATATCAACAGACTAGAGAGAGTTCAAAAGAAGTTCCTGAGATACGCCTTGAGAAACCTTGGATGGCAAGCAGAAATGCCGGAGTATCAAGTGTTGTGCATGCTGGTAGGATTGGACTCCCTGGAAACCCGCAGAAAATCGATTGACGCACTGTTTTTAAAAGATCTGACCAGTGGAAGATATTATTCACCGTATTTAACATCTCAAATATGTTATAACGAAGGCCGCAGTAGTTTGCGTAGCGTAAGGCCATTCCAGTTAGCTAATCGGATTCAAAATTATGCTAGGAATGAGCCTATGTACCGAATCATGACACTTTATAATGCAAACGTTGATACTATTAAATTAAATAAGGCCAGAGAACAAATTAAGATTAGAAGTAAGCAATGTTAATTTATATTAATTGTTCGTGTTGTTCATAATATTAATTATACTCTAGATTAAGATAAAGGGCTGAAATAAACGGTTGCGCATAAATCGATCGTACCTCACCTGCTAGCTTCATCACCTCCTCCTCGGTTTCGACGCTTGTCAGCATGTCATCCTCGTAGTGCTCATACTTGATGCTCTGCACCGCCGATACTGCTCCTCGAATCGGTCAGCGTTCCAAGAACAAACTGCTCAAAGGGTCATCACCATCACATAATCATCTGGCTTCGCTGATCTTGCCTCTTCATGGCGACCTGGAAAAACATTACACGAATGTCTCCCATGATAGCAACACTGAACTCCCGGAACTTGAGGAGGACTGGTAACAGGGACATTAGCTGATCGGAATCCGAAAGCAGAAACTAATTAAGAGAAACTCCATTGACCTTGGCTACTGCGTCGAATACTTGGAATTGATTGGCTTGTTTGGATTCGTAACCGGAAATATCGATAAGAACCAATCGTTTGAATTTTCTCCAACCTTACAGTAAGACGTCGGATGTACCCCACGAGACTCGGACATTTTCGCTGAAATCGCAGTCGATCAACGTCTCGCTTCAGCCTTTTCAGTAGACAGTCCAAACGCTACATGGCCATTCCTAATGTGAAAACTGTGATCTCGTGTGTTGGACACCA
Source organism: Uranotaenia lowii (assembly GCF_029784155.1). NCBI lineage: Eukaryota > Metazoa > Arthropoda > Insecta > Diptera > Culicidae > Uranotaenia > Uranotaenia lowii. The sequence continues at coordinate 25,556,347 of NC_073692.1, forward strand.
TTGAACACCATTGAATTTATGCATAAGTTCTGCTCTTTTATAACCGTCCGGTGGGATCCAACACCCAAATTGAAGAACTTCCGACATTTCTCCACACCACTGCAATCTTTTGGACACACGATGTAGCTCCTAGACTCCACACGATGTAGTAGACTCCTAGACTTTGGGGCAGTACTAGGACGTTCCTTCGGTGGCTTAAATTACTACACCTATCCATTCTCCTAATTCCCAAAGTGTTACTCTTGGCAATCCCTGTCGGTGAAACTCCCAACTCATACTGTAGGATGTCGGAAGTGTGCTTATCGGCTTCTGGAGAAGAGACACATCGAACATGTAGACTTCTAAGTCGGCAAATGACATTGAATGGTGGTTCACTGCAGGCAAACCGCGCTCACGAAATCCGCCTCAAATACAACGTTCCTCGACTTCGCTTCGTGTTCGACCGGGTCCCAAGGAACTGCCAACGGTACAAAATCCGACAAGCGAACCCGAAACCAGCTGCGATGGAGGATCTTCCATCCGCCCAGTTGCGTATAGCGTCCATTCTCGAACACTGAAATCGACAACTTTGGTTCGATATCTGTTGTAGTTGGTTGTAGACATTCGGAGAAGCAATGGGGAGTCCTGCTCACATGTAGGACCACCAGAGGTGTGCAAATCGAGATTCATCGTGAGAAGAGGCTTGGCCTTGGAGATCCTAAGTGACCCGAGACCAAATTTCGTCGGAACCTCAAGGGAGCCGTGAGAGGCATTGAAACAGACCAATGAAGAGCATCTGAAGGTAGAGTTCGTTAGCCCGATCACCAAGTGGACGTTTAATCCTCCACATTTTGGTGGCTACTGGGAGCGTTTAATACAGTCCATGAAGAACACCATGAACGACTTCGATTCCCCACGTTTACCCTCGGACAAGATTCTTCGTTCCATGCTGATGTAGATCAAGATTATCTTGAACTCTCGACCGCTTACCGAATACCGATCGATAATGACAGTTCACCCAACCACTTTTTGTTAGGGTCATCAAACGGTAGTAAGCCCGATTGTGTTAGGGCATTCGTGGAAGATGGTACAGAAGTACGCAGAGGTTCTGGAAGAGGTGGGTCAAAGAGTATCTGCCCACGTTGACAAGCAGGATCGAATGGTTTCAGCCCGTAAAACCCATCCAGGAAGCTGACCTGACATAGTGATGATAATCGACGGGAACATTCCTTGGAACTGCTGGCCGGGAGGACGCTTGGTGAAGGAAATCCTAGCCCGAGCTGGGTAGGTTCGTCGCGTGACCGTGCAGACATCAAAGGGGCTCTTGAAGAGACCGGCCACCAAAGTTGGACGTTGATGCAACTAGAGGTAAGCCACTGGGCGACAATCGCTTACCAAAAGGGAGTGTCATGACGATGCAGAGGCACGCATCTACCTAATAATAATAACTCCCCATTCATCATCTACTCGCTGTCAACTGACTGCGAAAGGTAACACTAGCTCTATGGATCATCATGGTCCGTGCGAAAAGCGCCAAAAGGACAAAACAAGCAACATCATGTTGCGAAAATTCTGTGTAGAAAATGATCCGAATGGCTAGTGAGAGTAGGAGTGAAAATTAGACTACTACGATTAGAAAGGTTTACTGAAACATTACACGAACAAACTAAAATGTTATTGCTATCTCGGCAGTTACGAAGAGTACGGGTTGACCGCTAGTTGCCGGATCAAACAAGAAGGACACTAAACGGATTTGATAAAATGTTGCGCGAGCGAACAACAGACAAAGAAGTAAAATTTCAGGTTTTATAACAATCTTTTATGGAGATGGGGACCAGGTACAACCATGGATGAGAACCGTTCGTAGGGTGCTCCATCATACGGTTCTTCACCAACAATTGTCTTCCAGCGCTTTTCTTATTGGAAACGACTTCTGCGGACAATCGAACACGTATAGCGTTACTTGCTGAACATCCGCAATATGATAGAAGAAGTGCATTTGGAGCGAGGCACTCCTACACAGGAAAAGTTAAAACTTGCAGAAGATTCGATCTACCGGTGCGTTCAACGATAGGCCTATCCTGACGAAATGAAAAAAATCTACAGATCCGCGAAAATGGAGTAAAGCCATGGGAACGTACGCTGCCGAAGTCCAGTCTGCTGTATACATCATATTACTACAACAGTAATTATTTCGTTGCTCTCGAAACAGTATTGAACGACCCCTCGTCGTTTTGTTTACATTCAGTCTCAGCTATCATTGAATGTACGTGTTACTTTTGTAATCAGGTGTTATCCGGAAAAATGAATCTCGAACAGAAACGTAGCGCTGTGATTGCCTTGTTCCTAGCTGGCAAACGGCAGAAGGACATATGTAGTTCGTGAGCTGTCCGATGTAAGCGTGTGCAGAAGTTTTGTATACCGTACAGTTCAAAGATATCTGGAGACTGGAAGTGCCAAAAAACAGTATGGTGGGGGACGCCGACCTGCCATGGCGAAGATCGTCAAGAAGCCCCTTAAGAGATATCCTCGTCGTAGTGCCACTAAATTGGCAGAGGATCTCAACATTTCGGATAGAAGTCTTCGTCGGATCCTGCAAAATTATCTTCAGACCAAGCCCTACAAGATCCAAAAGGTTCAAGACCTTATGGTGAAGCAGAAACAAGAACGGGTAAAAAAAGCGAAGGCGCTGCTGATGAGGGCCGCGGAAGGAAGGTTGAAGAATATCGTGTTTACCGAGGAGAAACTCTTCACCGTACAGCAGTTCGTGAATAAGCAGAACGACAGAGTTTGGTTGTCAGATCACGAAGCCATGCCGACTTGCTGACGGCCACCCGGCGACAGAAACCAGCATCGGTGATGGGATCGACATCGATGGGACATATCGGGCACTAGTTCTACAGAATCCAGGGTTCATTTCGAGATCCGAGGGGCCGGCGAATTCGTCCTGAACCCTATGGACTTCGCTGTTTGGAGTATGTTGGAGGCCGAAGTCTGCTCTAAGAAACATGAAAGTGTGGAGGTCCTGAGTGTAAAATACAACAAGAACACCTGCGGGCCTCATACGATGCGTTCCTTGACCGTTTGCGGTGAGTGGTTAAACTCAAAGGCGAACAAGTCGAACTTTACCAGTGAATTTTAAAAAAGTAATTTGTTTTCAAGAGAAATTGAATGAATTTGAAATAAAAAGTTGTTGTTTTGATCAATGTATATTATTATTTTAATGCAGCACTTCAATTGCCGGACCCTGTAAGCTGAATCCAGATATCTACAAGCCCCTTCAGTGACTGATTTTCAGCGTACGGTAAAAAATTTTAAAATGCATTTTAAACGTTTTTATCTATTTTTCAAGTTTCAGTCAGTTAGGAAGTATACTCTATAAGTGCCTGAACACGAAAAAAGCATATTACTCACATATTATAGCTGTTTTATATGGTTAAATAAGCATCCTTCTCATGGTGTCCATTACACCCTTATCTCCCCTTGTAAAGAAAAATCGAGTTAGTTTGTTAAAATTGGTTGTCATAATATCTTTGTAGTGTGAAATACATTGGACTTAAATATTTTTTATATTCGAGCAAAAATTCTTGAAGATCAAACAAATTGTTTCACAAATTATAACAATATTTGATGTCCCCACACCACAAATGCTGCTCCTGTTTCGACGTCAATCTTTTAATGTATTTTTTCATTTTTTTTTTACAGTTAATCTAATAAGAAAGGTAAAAAAACAAACGGAAGGACATCACCTCCCCGTGAGATATTTGCGTTACAGCAGTGTTTCGCAAAATACCGGCAAGCCCTCGGGGTACTTTACCGGCAGCTTGGCTTTCGGCTGACTGTGCCGGGACCTTCTTCTGGGCTCCGGCGGCGGCACCAGTTCATGACCTGTGAAGTGCACATGCCTTTCCAGAATTACCCAAATTACAGATCATTCCAAACCCGACCGCACAGCAGTAGCAGTAACATCACAGGGCAGTAGTAGGTATTTATTCCCAAGTTTCCGAGTTGACTTACGAACTCTTACTTGCTTCAAGTTGACGGAGTCAACCAGAAAAAAAGCGACAAGTATGGCATAATTTAAAAGGCATTAAAATGAAATTTTCTGTCCGTAAGCAGGTAATAACTTTATTAATCGCTAAGCAGTTGTCGGTAGCTCGAATGTCGGGTGGACATTTGAGGAAAGATAGGGTTGGGGGAGGGTGGAGTCCTTCATCATCCGGTGCCAGTTTTTCGCATGTGACGTGAATGCAGCGATCGACGATTATTGCCATTCTGGGAACGTGTCATCTTGTTCAAAGTATTTTTCTCCATGGCCGTGAGATGTTCCTGCCGGTCATTATGAAGTCTGATGCTTGCGGCGAATGAAGTTACAAGAAGACAGAATACTAATTTTGAGCGTCGACTATATTTGTACCGCATCAACGCATTTATTTGCCATTTATGGCTGGGATGAATCATTAAATTATAAACTGAACATTATTGGTACCAGCACTCTCTTGGCGATTACTGATCAGAAGATAACAGGCCTCTTAAGGACTTGATAGATTTGGTTTAAATAAAAAGTTGAATTCTTGGAAATACTTTTCGCTTAAAAGATTGCTATTTTAACGAGTTTTAAACAAAACTATTCAAAATAACCCTGAGAACTAGTTCACTGTTAAACGATTGTCTGAATCTTACAATACCATGATGATGAATAGGAAAACAAAATCAAACAAGATCTCGACCCAAACAGATGATTTGCAAAGCTTCCATCAGTTTTTTCTCACATGCGAATGCGAATGATGAAAGTCTTCCGACCACAATGAGACCCAGTAAATGATTAGCATGTTTCGATTCAAGCTTTTTGTTCAATTGTTAATCAGTGTGTCATGAAGCGACCTCTACGAAAAATTCAAAAAGCGTACACGTCATCCGTTTCTATTTTACCAAATTCATACTTGCCAATGAAGCTAGGGCTAAAAAATTCGAAACGCGTACCGACGAAAAATAAAATTAATACTCTATGAGAACGAACTGTTTGCGTTCCAGTAATGAAGCGTAATTACGATATTAATATCAATTGGCATACGCAAATTGTGCGAGAGTGAAATGAAGCTCCCGCATAACTAAAGATATGACGAGTAGCCCGCCCTGAATTTTTGGAGCTCCCTTCTTGCCACTGGGCAGATGTAAACGAACCCAGAAAAAAAGGGGTTCCAAAAATTCACAGACCTCGACCTGGGCAAAAGAATTAAACAACATTCAAGAGGAGGTTCCATTTGATGAGTTTGACGTGATCTTCAAGGGAGATAAAATGGAAAAATTGACCTAAAGTGTATTTTATTAATATGCCTTCCGCAAAGATGGGCTTCACCGGGTCATTTTTCTTGTATCCTTTGCGAGATTTTTTATTTTTTCGACAACAGCAGCAGATTACGGCTTTTACTTTTGTTTGTTCTCTTGTTCACGCAATCTCATCATTTGCGGTAATTTATTAAATTTGCATATATCTTCGGAAGAGCACGGTTCAAAAATATGTTACGGTTTTTATTGGAATTAATTTTTATCTTTTCAAATCCTTAGTTGTAACAGAAAAATAATTAACTTTCCATATCCTCGAAACATCTTCATCTATTCCTAACAGTTTACAAAGTCAGATTTCCAACCAGTTGATTGCCTCAAACATTTGGAAGCCTTCGCAGCTCTACCTTTGCAGCAACAAAAACGCATTACATCTACTGGACCCATGACGAGTACATTAATCCTAATCCACTCTTGGGTGTCAATATGACACTTTTGGAAGTTTGGCGGCTTGTAACTTTATTCGAATGCATCCAAATAAAAAAAAAAATCTTCCGAAACCCTAAATTAACTCTTAAAATCTTTAATTTGGCATCATAACTTTTTATGGACGCATCCTGAAAGCCCAGGAAAAAAAATCCCTAATCAGACCTCAAGTGTAAATTTTACACTCATAGCTATAAAACGGTATAAATATATCTCTTGTTTCTCAACCGATTTTTATAAAATTTATATTTTTGGAAACCTTGTGATGTAACTCAAATACCATTTTCAGTCATTATTCACCTACACCTCGAGCAGTTTTCCGTTATTCAAAGTTAAAGAAAAAATCCCATAAACATGGTTCGGAAAAAAGACTGTAGATCAGCTACGGAATGCTCAAAAATAAATTTCACTTAGTGTCCAAGAAAGCTGAAGTTAGAAACAATACGTTGTCCATGAGGATATTTTTTTGTTTTTTTAACGATCATGACCACCAAAACATGTAAAAAAAGTGGTGTAAAACCATAAATTTCAATAAATCAACCATCAAAATGCTTTAAGTCATAAATATTAAAAAGGATTGGAAAGTTGAAATTATTTGGTAAATTTTTGCATATTTAGATATTCAAAATACGAAACGCAGAAGTTTTGACGAAAACAATAAATTTTGTAAAAATCGGTTGGGAATCAAAATCATTTCTAGATAGACTCGAGTGTCTTCCTCCGCATCAGTTGTGTCGTATATATACAGATTTTTCTGTATTTAACAGATTTTTCAACCCCAAGACACATAAAATTCAGATACAGATTTTCATAAAGATTTTAAAACCTCAATATAGTTTTTTACAGATTTTTGGAAAAAAAAAATTGAAATCATCTGTTAGTGGATTGCCAATGGGTTAGATCAGAAGAATCTATCATAAATGTTGCGGTGTTAGCAACTAAAGAATTTGAATTTAATTTAATTATTGCATAGTTTAAAAATGATTGGGAAGGGTTTTAAAAGGGGCCACGTTATAATATGTAATCCGTTCCATAGTACAATTATAATTTTTAAAGCAACGAATAATGGCCTACCCTAAAAAGAGTAGGAAACATTCTTATGTCGCATAAATTAAAACCTTATTAAAATTTATCCAATTAACCATCCAATCGTAAATTTATCCAACAAGGCTTGCAGAGCAAATTCGGAAAATTCCCGTAGAAATTCATAAATCATGCCCTAGACAGAAAATTTCTGATTAAGTATCTAAGTGGTGGACTGCACAGTTGCAAGCTAATGAACAATATCGAAAAGTAGCGCATTTCAGCTGACTCTTCAGCACTAAATTACTAAGTTACTACTTCAGTCACTAAGTTGCAGAAATGGATTTTAAAAAAATTAGTTCGTCTTGAATTCAGATTATTTATCAGATTTAACTATTACATCTTGATTTGGTGATATGGTGTGTGGAAATTTCAAAATTCATCAGCTGTTAATAAAATTGTTCTTTTAAAATAAACACGAATGCCCTAACGTTGACAATAAATAACTTATCTTCTAAATAATGACTCCTATATGGAAACTAAAAAAAGATTTTGAATGTTTATTCAACCAAACATTCAGATCTTGTCTAGATATTCTAATATCAGAGATTAACTGCATTAAAAAAAAATCAACAATGTTTAGACATTCAAATAGATAACATTGCTACGATTTCTGAAATCGTTAAAGAAAGTCTTTGAGAATTTGATATCAAAGATATAATTTGAATAAACAATGTTGAAGAGTGCTTGATGATTTGACAAATATTTGAAAAAGTAGGTACCGTAATCCAGGGTAATATTGATCACTTTTTTCAATATCTTTTGATTAATTTTCCTGATAAGGAGAATGTGGCATGTTTTATATTTTTAAAACCAGTACTGGACTCCTATGAACGTAAAAAAATGGTTGGATAAATTTATTTGACTACTTTAAATTTGATTTAAAAATCGATTTCGTCGCTGTTCAGGAATTGATGCTTTGGGGTTACAAGGATACAAAACACCTTCATAATTGTTAACAAATTCTAATTTAACAATTTCACCTTGCTTTTTAACGTTTTCTTTTAAAAACATTTATATTCGAAAAAAAACAATGATGCATACATGCATACATCTAGGGGCAAAAATTATAATAATTGCTAAATAGTTTTAGCTTCAAAATACAAAGGAAATTCTACCTTCACGAATTCCCCTAGGCCCTACCACCATTTCCATTTTCATTTTTTCTTCAAAGCTTATTATCTATTAGGAATCCAATCCATTTGTCCAATTAGGGCTTACTTTTGGAAAATGTCCATCCTTTTAAATATCAAAAATTTATCATTAAATGACTATAAAAATAGCACTTTAACTAGACATATATGTAGAGAATAGGAACAAAGAGAATGAGATAAATAAAAACATAGATAAAGTAAAATATGATTTCAAATAATAACCAAATAAGAAAGTTAACTTAACTAGGATAATAGATAAACATATTCATTAAAGCGAATTTATAATACAAAAATTATGAATATTATGAAGGATTGAATTTAAATTAAGAAATTAAATGAACACAACTAGATTATCCGCTGTCTGTGAGCTGACAAGAGAAATAAAACACTCCGACAAATTCGTATCGAAATTACTCACACTTAGCGAATGCACATTTCAAGTGGATCTGTATTGGTGCATTCGTAATCGGTTTCTCCGAGTGAAAAAAAACGGAAGAAAGGTAAGAGCATCAGTTAAGAGAATATTGTTGTGACGATCGGATGTGCGGTAAGTTTCTGCAAGAAGCTTTGAGGATTTCCATAAGTAAATCCGAAAAAGTTTCCTCCGGACACGACACCAACGTCTCAAGCCGTGATTTGGCTTAAAAGATCGGCATGTCGAAGAGCTACGTACAGAATGCAAAGAAGAGAGCTGGACTACATACATACAAGGTACAGAACGTCCCAAACCGCGATGAGCGGCAACAATCGACGGTTAAAACTTGGGCACCGGAACTCTTCGAGAAAATACTGACAAAATATGACTGCTGTGTGATGGACGACGAAACGTACATAAGAATCGATTTAAAGCAATTTCCGGGGTTGGAGTTTTTCACCGGCAAGAGCAAGTTCGATGTGGACGACAAATTTAAGAAGAAGAAAATGTCGAAGTTCGCCTCCAAATATCTCGTTTGGCAGGCCATCTGCTCTTGCGCACTAAGGAGTGAGCCTTTCATGACAAAGGGCACAGTAAATGGCGAAATCTACAAATCTGAGTGCATCGAGAAGCGCCTTTTCCTTTCTAGCATCAGCACGACGAAGCTCCGCTATTTTGGCCAAATTTGGCATCATACCACTATTCTGAAAGTTTCCTGGAGTGGTATGAGGCCAATTTTCTTCCAAAGGACATGAACCCGCCAAACTGTCCGGAGCTGCGCCCGGTGGAGCAGTACTGACCAATAATGAAACCGGAACTTCGGAAGAGCAAGAAGACAGTCAAAGACGAGAAGGACATGATAAGAAAATGGAAAAAAATAGAAACTGATACCGGATGACACCGTCGTAGTAATCGAAACAGCTTTTTCAGAGATTACTTCTTGTTTTTCGTCATATGCATTGCCGGACGACCGTAAAATGCGCTCGAGGAGCTTCCGTTATTTCGACACCATATTTCAACGAATTGACGGTATCCGAGCATACTCTTACATAGATTTCCATAAGAATAACAGCAGATCTGAGTGAATTTGGAATGAAGCTAGTGGTTTCTCGCTTTCACACACGGAAAATTGTATACGGTGATTGCGAACAGGCCTATCGCCAATTGTAATTATTCTTGATAGAATGTAAAATTCTTATGGAGTTCTACAAAAAAACTAAAAATAAACAAGCAAAGGCTGTTTCTCAAATATCTAACACATTAATATACACCGATTTTTTCTGGGCTTGAGTTGGAAAATGAATCCACCTGTTTAGTTTGCTTTGTGTTATTATTATTTCCATATCAGGTTGTTTCTCCTTCGAGTCTAAAATAATTAAAAAAGTATCTTAGAACTATGCTTGAATACATTTATCTGCGTTTTTTTTTTGTTTCTTGTTCTGTTTTGAAAAGTGGAAAGATTATCAGTTTATATTTAATAATAGTATTTATGGTTGTTGTATTCACTTATTTATGGGACAATACCAATTCTAATTTTTATCATCCTTTAAGGAAGATGAGTGCTTAACGCCGAGTGCCTAGCGCCGACATTTCAAGTGGATCTGTATTGGTGCATTCGTAATCGGTTTCTCCGAGTGAAAAAAACGGAAGAAAGGTAAGAGCATCAGTTAAGAGAAATTGTTGTGACGATCGGATGTGCGGTAAGTTTCTGCAAGAAGCTTTGAGGATTTCCATAAGTAAATCCGAAAAAGTTTCCTCCGGACACGACAATGGCGCGGTCAACGTTCCCTAGGATGGTATAGCTTGATTTTCCGGAGGCCATGTGATTTGTTCAAAAAAGTGAAAGTGGATCGACTGCTGATTGATGACGCCGACTTTGGCTTAAGTTTAGTGTTGAAAAGAAGGGGCACCGGCAGCCATTTTGTCAATTCTCGCGAAGGCAAGTGAAAAGCGTGGAAGAGCTAGTGCGATTGTTTAGAAACTTGTTTGGTGTGATTTTTTTTTAACTTCAAGTGCATCTAGCGGGCACTAAGTGATTCAGGCTCTGAGTGGCCTTTTCCCGGCTCTGAGCGGCCGAAGAAAGAGTCTTGCTTCGAGTGGCAGACTAGCAGACCTCGAGTGGTCTTTTCAGGCTCTGAGTGGCCTTTTCCCGGCTCTGAGTGGCCGTTGGAGAAAAAGTCTTGCTTCGAGTGGCAGACTAGCAGACCTCGAGTGGTCTTTTCAGGCTTTGAGTGGCCTTTTCCCGGCTCTGAGTGGCCGTTGGAGAAAAAGTCTTGCTTCGAGTGGCAGACTAACAGACCTCGAGTGGTCTTTTCAGGCTCTGAGTGGCCTTTTCCCGGCTCTGAGTCGCCGTTGGAGAAAAAGTCTTGCTTCGAGTGGCAGACTAGCAGACCTCGAGTGGTCTTTTCAGGCTTTGAGTGGCCTTTTCCCGGCTCTGAGTGGCCGTTGGAGAAAAAGTCTTGCTTCGAGTGGCAGACTAACAGACCTCGAGTGGTCTTTTCAGGCTCTGAGTGGCCTTTTCCCGGCTCTGAGTGGCCGTTGGAGAAAAAATCTTGCTTCGAGTGGCAGACTAGCAGACCTCGAATGGTCTTTTCAGGCTCTGAGTGGCCTTTTCCCGGCTCTGAGTGGCCGTAGGAAAAAAAGTCGAAAATTAGAAAAAGTAACAGCAGAAACAATAAGATAATAAGATGAGATATTGAAGTGGTTGAAATGGTATTATTTGTTGACTTTGCTAAGGGCATGATCAAATAATCTGAATACAAAAAATGATAAAAAGGAAAATATGAGAAAAGGAGAAATTGAAAAATGAGAAATAAAAAGATAAAAAAATGAGAGATGAGAAGAAGAAATAAATATTGAGATAAATATTTGAGAAGATGATACCTAGTCAGAAAGTATTAAACTGAGAAAACGAGAAATGAGATGGGACAAATGTAACGATAAGAAAATAAAACCGAAAATGTGATGGGAAAAAAAGAGTTTAAACCAAAAAAAGAAACAAAAATTATCAAATCAAACGATTTGAAAAACTAGATAGATGAGAAGAAGAAAGAAGGAATCGAAAAAATGTCCCTTGGAGCAGAAAAATGATAAGTGATTCAATATCTAATGAAAAATGAATTCAGGGCAGTTCCTAAGAAAGATCTTTCGCCACGATATTAAAGCTAGGTGATGAGACGACGAAAAATGCCAGGAATTTAAAATGAGAAAATGGAAAGATTCAAATGAGAAGACGAGAGGTTGGTTGTTACAGCAGAAAAAAGACGAGCCAATAGAATTATGAGAAATAGCGAAAATTATCAGTTGAGAAGAAGAAAAAAAATGTAAAAAATAACAAGATGAGAAGATGATATATGAGTACCGGAAACATGAGATATTTTAGGTTAAGAAGCTAGAAAGATAAGACGAGAAGAAATTAATAAGATGAGAAATCGACGCGGTTAAAATTGTATTATTCGGTGACTTTGTTTAATGTCATGAAAAAATAATATTAAAAAATGATCAGAGTAAATATGAGAAGCAAAAAGATTGAAAATTATGATGGACCCCGTAACATGAGATGTTTTCAACATGTAAAATCAGTTTTGATATGATTGTCAAAAAACATTTTTTAAACAATAAACAAAGTCCTGTTGGGCTGACATATAAGTAACAATTTCATTGTTAAAAGGTGATAAAAAGTAAGAAAAGAAAGTCAAAAGTGAAATGTCAGTTGAAAAGAAAAGAGGTTAACCATAAAAACAAATATATTCATTAAAAATATAAAATAAAGAGTAGGCGAGGAGAGGGATGTAGAGAATAGGAACAAAGAGAATGAGATAAATAAAAAAAATAAGATAAAGTAGAATATGATTTCAAATTGAAACCAAATTAGAAAGTAGGTGTTTCAATTTTGATCATGGAATTCATATGAGATACATTCTGAATCAAAGTGAGGTTGATATTTTTAAAATAGCATGAAGCTCCAAAAAAAAAAAAAAAGAAAAGCTCAAACTAAAAATGGAAACATTAATATAAAAAGATAAGGAGAGTAAATTGAAACAAATAATGATAAGATAAGAAGAATAGAAGATGTGATGTTAAAAAAAAATGATGACTAAGAAAATCAGAAAAAGTGACAGCAGAAACAATAAGATAACAAGATGAGATATTGAAGTGGTTGAGATGGTATTATTTGTTGACTTTGCTAAGGGCATGATCAAATAATATGAATAAAAAACAATGATAAGAGGAAAATATGAGAAGAGAATAAGTTGAAAAATGAGAAATAAAAAGAAAAAAAAATGAGAGATGAGAAAAAGAAATAAATATTGAGACAAATATTTGAGAAGATGATAGTCAGAAAGTATTAAACTGAGAAAACGGGAAATGAGATGGGAAAATGAAACGATAAGAAAATAAAACGGAAAATATGATGGGAAAAAAAGAGTTTAAACCGAAAAAAAGACAGAACAATTAGCAAATCAAACGATTTGAAAAACTAGAGAGATGAGAAGAAGAAAGAAGGAATTGAAAAATGTCCCTTGGTGCAGAAAAATGATAAGAGATTCAATATCTAATGAAAAATGAATTCAGGGCAGTTCCGAAGAAAGATCTTTCGCCACGATATTAAAGCTGGGGGATGAGACGACGAAAAAATGCCAGGAATTTAAAATGAGAAAATGGAAAGATTCAAATGAGAAGACGAGAAGTTTGTTGTTACAGCAGAAAAAAGACGAGCCAATAGAATTATGAGAAATAGCGAAAATTATCAGTTGAGAAGAAAAAAAGAAATTTAAAAATTACAAGATGAGAAGATGATAGATGAGTTAAGAGAATATTGTTGTGACGATCGGATGTGCGGTAAGTTTCTGCAAGAAGCTTTGAGGATTTCCATAAGTAAATCCGAAAAAGTTTCCTCCGGACACGACAATATACAAAGAGCTAAAGTTGTTCTTTCACATTCAACCACCCGTTTGCTTCTATATAGGGGAGAGTGGGGTATCGTGGGCCATGGGGAAACGTGGGCCACTTTTAATATCTCAGATGTGTGTTGAGATAAAAATCTCAAACCAACTGTCATCGTCGTCGCTTTGCGTGAGCATATGTTCCTATATGTTGTTGACTGAAATACGCATCATATGCTTCCTTTATTTATCAAGCTAAAAAAAGTTAGAAAAATTTACTTACATAATTAAAAAAAACACCCGCTAATTTCATCGCTGGGGAACGTAAAGTGCATAACAAAAATCTGCTCATACGCTTATGGTCTTAGTTTTGTCATGATCTTTCACATGGAAAAGGAATTTTCGATGAAACATCAATAAGTCACACAAACGCAACCAATTTGCAAATCATAGCTTGTGGGGAATCGTGGGCCACACATCTTGGACCACCTATATTTTTATGTTTTTATACACATTCAGAACTTAAAATACATTTTACCTATCGGTAAAGTTTTCTTATGCCAAATGAAGAGTTATGAAAATATTTTGTTCATCCCATATAAGAAATTTAGCCAAAACGTTCGCGAGCCAGGTTTTGGAATCTACACAGCTCTCTTTTTTATTTCATCATCTGAAATTGCTTTAAAATAACGAAATGAATTAGAAAACCACAGTTTTGGGTCAACTCATAAATTTTGCATGTTATTTAGTCAATTTGGATTTGGTGGCCCACGATTCCCCACCATTTTTCAAAATCCAAAAAATATTGCTTTTTTTAAAACAGTCAGAATTTGGGGAAAATAACTTATTAAAAATTAAAAAAAAATACCTTATGATAACTTGAAAATGTAAAAAACCATACCATTTTTTGTTTTTATTTTATCTTTTATAACAAAGAAGTTATGGAATAACGAAAAAAAGTGGCCCATGATTCCCCACTCTCCCATACTTTTTGATATCATCAAGAGAGCTGTTTGTTTGCGAGCCTTGGAAAAAATAGATATTTTAAGATATAGAAATTACATTTTTAATGACAGCAAACAATTTCCAATAAAAACCCAACTTTGTCTGTTTGATATTCAATTATTGGACTTTAAAACGTAGAAAACAGTTTCAAAAATTCAAACTATAGACTAAGTTATTGATGATAAAGCTTAGTTCTTTTAGAAATGGGACAGTTACGAATGCCTGTATCTCAAAAACCATTCTTTTGAACCAAATACTTTCTATGAAGAAAATGAAGGTAATGTTATGATATTTCATGAAAAAATTTGAAAAAAAATATTTACCGTTTTTTGTTAAAGAAATTTCTACTTTATTCTTGGTATCTCCCATTGGCCGGCGCACACTTTTTTCAGTCATGGTATTGATCAGTTTCTCCAACTTATACTTCGTAAAATCTATATTTTAGGTGGCTTCACCCTCCTTCTTCAATTTCTGATAATTTTTGGTCCAATACTTCTCTGGAAACTGGAAACTGGAAGCATTTAAGTGGATACAGTTGTTTCGAAATGAACAAATTTGATTATTTTTGACCACATTTTTGAACGTTTTTTTTTCGGTACCGGTTTTACAGCTTAAGAGCTTTGGAACTATCAAAAAATGGTTGTTTGAGGTTGGATTTCTATGAGTCATCACTAGGCAACACTTTCAGCTTATCGGAGAAAATTGTTTTGGATATTTCAGCGGTCTACCCTTAGTTTTTCGTTTATTGAAAATTAAAAATGCTGGTATGAGACTTGACTTCCCTGATGATCCTTAACCGTTGTTGCCGATCATTTTCTTCACTACAATGCTTGATTTGAACTTTGTGGACATTATTGACAGTGTTTGCATACTTATCCACCACAAAAACTCAGTAATTCTTTGAATAATCAACGGTTTTGTCAGCTATCAATTTGATAATGACGAACTTTAAAGGAAACTGTGCAAAATTATTTTTTTCTTTTTCTCTTACATCGTACATATCTCAAAAACGCGTAAATTTTAAATTTTGAAAAAAATAGGTCGAATAGTACTTTTTACAGGCAACAAAATGCTGTCAAAATTTTTAATATCCAATAACTAGTTAACGAGCTATTAGCAAATGAAAGTGTCCCATTTCTAAAAGAACTAAGCTTTAATGTGAAAATATTCGTTGATGTTAAAAGTTCCCGGTGATTAAAGTTACCCCGTTTTACGGTATCAAAGTTTCAAAGAAGAAAAAACTTGAATTATCAAGCTTAGTCTAAAACATGATGAAAAACAAAATAATTGATTGATTAAAAGTAGTTAAAAATTTACAAAAAATTGTGAACAGGTTGAAAAAAGTTGGATTTTGATAACACAAAGTTTTCAGGCGTTTTGCCAAAATCGAACGGGATCTTTACTCGCAATTATTTTCATTTGCTTTTTTCTAAAACCAAAAAATGTTTTCAACTCAAAGTTCGATTAAACTCATTGTTAAATTGTCTACGAATAGTACTACACTATTAAATAATCATTTGACAGTTAATAGATTACGAGTTGGGTTGCCATTTTTTTTTCAGTGGATTGGATCTAAATTTGTTAAATTCTTGTATAAATAAGACCTAAGAATAGACCACGGATACAGCTGCTCTAAGCATGCATATTTATCAAAAATTGAACACGCGGAAAGAAAACAGGAGTTTTATTTCCGATACAGAAAATTACAGATTTTTTTTACTAAGCTGATACAGATTTTTTTTTAAATAGGTGGCAACCCTGGTCTGACAAAGAGTCCGAGTAATCAAGCGGTGTATTAATACAGCATACATTGGTGCACCCAAAGTCCAGCCTCTATGCCAATTGTGAGGATGTAAATAAATACATCATTTTGCTTGGGAGCTCGAGTTCTTAGGCAAATAGTGCTTTTTCAAACATATCATCTTTGGTATAGTACACTTTTCAGCGCATTTTCGGCACAGAGATTCGCTAAATTGGCATTGGATTTTCACAACCTCATCTATGGGTGTGGTTGATTTCTAGTACCAAACGGAATTACGCAGAGATATATTGGTTTTTGTCAGGAGTGTCAAATTGACACTCCAAGGACTGTAACGGATATAACTTTCTGGGACGGATGAGAGTAAAGTATTGCTAGAAATCGCCTTAATTTATACCGATTACCGTTGTCCTTAATTTTCGTTAAGAATCCTTAAATAAAATAATAAAAATCTTAGAATCTTTTGATTGATTACTATAAACTACATTAAAGCTAATATGTGTGTACATATAACGCATCGTATAAAAAATTCTAAACATCAATTCAAAATTTTTACAGTGTCATTATTTGTCTTAGCTTCAGGGTCTAGCGAGGATCGATTTTTCTTCATCCCAAGGACGAAACTCTCTGCCATTCCTCACTCACTAAAATGATCATCACGTCAAGACTTATTTGTTCCTCCTGATTTCTGACAGCATTCGAAAAGAAAAACATTGCAGACAAGAGACGGCAAATATCTTGATTTCAGCTGCCGGATTTGCTGCTACCTTACCGGCAACATCCCGTGTGCCTGTGCCCCCGGTGAGAAATATTGAATGTTGGCTAAATTTGACATGTTACAGTTCACATCATACTTATTCTCGGGCTGTCTCAACAATGTCTTGCGCATGATGAGCAAAAGACCTCTCTTGCGTTTGTTGTTGTTTTTTTCTTCTTTTGGTCTGAGCGCAACAAAAGCATTGCGTGTGCGCATGAGTTTTTCTTCATCCGCCCGGACGGATTGTGGGGCACTGCCGCGGTTGATGATGTTCCGACAGCATGCAAGCCAAGGGGTCGTGGGTATCTCGTATATCTGGGCTGATACAGAAGTCCGATTTGCATACATTAGCCCGTGCTTTCTCATATGGGCCCGTATTAGGGTGACAAAATTCTGTTTTGAAAATCTCCAATTCAGAATCTAGTTTTCGCGAGTAATGTGCATAACATTTTTTTGAGAGTTCAAATTTTGTTAAAAACTGGTCAAAAAAAGTTTTAAAATTCTATTCTACAAAATAAATTGTATTTATTAGTTTTCCTAGCCACCCTTCCACATATCAGCTGGCAAAATTTCCCATCGGGTCAACTTTTCTACCGCAAACCATTTGCCCTGGGAGTCGGTTGAAAAATGTGGTCCATTGTTTTTCAATTTTGCATGATGAGCCATTTTTCTGAAATATTTAATTCAATGTAATTTACCTACAGCACAGTAATGGGAGAAAAATGACCGAAATTATAGCTAATTGATGATCATATCTAAAGCAATCACTATAGTCGAAACATGAATGATTCGCTTGGAATGAGGGTATTCATTTCTTAATTCACAAGTTTTATGGAGTTAAAAAAAACTTAAATTTCAACATTCATCATTGGGTTTGATTTATAAACAGTTTTCCGCTAACAATTGGTATTGGTTGGTTTGGATTTTATTATAAATACAATGTCGCGTAAGACTTTTAAATTGAAATTTCAAATTTCGGAAATTTCGGAAACGTTTTGGCACCGAAACTGACCGACGTGACTATTCGGCGATTACGAGGTGTTTTGGTGCCGCACACGTTGATAATTGAAAATAATTGATTATTTAAATAGCTAATTATGATGTTGTTTCCAGCGGAGCCTTGTAAATAATTATCCAACTAAAAAAGTTTCGAATTCAGAGCTTTTTCCAGGTCAGATCCTGGATGGTGAAAGGATACTACAGTTTTACCGGTATGTAAGATAACGTAAAGCGTTTGACGCAAAAATTGCAACTTGCTTTGCTGAATTGGTATAAAATTTGGAAAAAAAGAGTAACTTAATAAGATAATCAACGAAAACATTGAAAGTAGTCTTCTCAATCAAATTGTAAAAGTTGCTTAGATGTAGCAAATAACTTGCATCCGACTGTCAGCGACACCTTCTCCCGGTCTCACTTTATGGATTCGTTACGGTTGCTATTATCATCCACGGATGGCGGCGGCACTGTTTCGTTGCAATGGGGAAAAAAGGAAACTTCAATTAAATTGTCAAATAATTGTCTCCAATTAGCACTTGCGAGAAGCCTTCATTTCTCGAAAAGCCGGCAAAGGAGCGGCGGAAAAATTACCTACCTACCAGTTTTGCCTTGCGTGAACCGATTCGAACTTGGTTTTTAAATTCGGATGATTGAAAAAGTGGAATCCTGAATTACGGGGATCCAATTTCGAAAATTCCAATTTTGACAGAAAGCAAGTAAATGAATGACGTTAATTGATTTTGTATCAAAATGGTTCGATCATAGTTTAAAGCAAACATTTCAATATGTCTATCAAAGTGTGAATCAGTTTTTTAACACTTAGAGGCCCGAGGTCTAAAGAAGACAGTCCTTCAAACTCAAACAGCTGTAACTGAAGTTCCCTGAGCCGGTATAATTATTGTTGGTTTTAGTTTTAATTCAGAGAAAATGTTGAAATCCACCCGAATCAGTGATTTATGCGACGACTCCTGTTTTCACTTGTTTTGGAGTTAATAAAAGTCTTTATGGAACTTGTGGTAGATATAGGTGAAACAACAATAATATCAAGAAAAATGTTTAAAATTATTCACTTTCTCATTCCGCGAACAATTGAAGAGTGATACGGTCAAAATTTGGTCAAAAATTTGGAAAAACGCATGTAAATCGGTGAAATCGTTTATTTAAAAAATAAAATTAAATTTCTTTGTCAAGTTAAATTAGTATAAAATTCAGGAAAAATATTCAGTTAGCCTTCCGCTTTTCCAAACCCGAATTGCCGGGGCCTTCCGCTTAACCCCTGCCATCAGATTTTGTACAGCCACCTTTTCCACCTTCTTCGCCGCAGAAAGCCAGTTTGCCTTGAACTGCTGCTCGTCCTTAGCAGTTTTTTTGGTCTTTTTTAGGTTCCGTTTGACAATAGCCCAATATTTCTCAATTGGGCGCAGCTCTGGCGTGTTGGGAAGGTTCTTGTCCTTGGGAACCACCTGCACGTTGTTGGTGGCGTACCACTCCATGGCCTTTTTACCGTAATGGCAAGATGCCAAATCCGGCCAAAACAGTACGGAACAACCGTGTTTGTTCAGGAAAGGCAGCAGACGTTTATTCAAACACTGTTTCACGTAAATTTCTTGGTTGACAGTCCCGGAAGCTATGAAAATGCTGCTTTTCAAGCCACAGATACAGATGGCTTGCCAAACCAGATATTTCTTCGCAAATTTTGACAGTTTCATGTGCTTGAAAATATCTGCTACCTTTCCCCTTCCTTTTGCCGTATAAAACTCCTGTTCCGGAAGCTGCTTGTAGTCGGCTTTGACGTAGGTTTCGTCGTCCATTACCACGCAGTCAAACTTCGTCAGCATCGTCGTGTACAGCCTCTGGGATCGACGGAATTGCCGTTAAAAGCGCAGATATTTAAGGCTGCTGCTGCTGATTGTTTTGAATTGGCCTTCCGGTGGAAATAAGACGGAATTGCCGTTAGAAGCGCAGATATTTAAGGCTGCCGCTGCTGATTGTTTTGATTTGGCCTTCCGGTGGAAATAAGAAGGAATTGCCGTTAAAAGCGCAGATATTTAAGGCTGCTGCTGCTGATTGTTTTGATTTGGCCTTCCGGTGGAAATAAGATGGAATTGCCGTTAGAAGCGCAGATATTTGAGGCTGCTGCTGCTGATTGTTTTGATTTAGCCTTCCGGTGGAAATAAGACGGAATTGCCGTTAAAAGCGCAGATATTTAAGGCTGCTGCTGCTGATTGTTTTGATTTGGCCTTCCGGTGGAAATAAGACGGAATTGCCGTTAAAAGCGCAGATATTTAAGGCTGCTGCTGCTGATTGTTTTGATTTGGCCTTCCGGTGGAAATAAGATGGAATTGCCGTTAGAAGCGCAGATATTTGAGGCTGCTGCTGCTGATTGGTTTGATTTGGCCTTCCGGTGGAAATAAGATGGAATTGCCGTTAGAAGCGCAGATATTTGAGGCTGCTGCTGCTAATTGTTTTGATTTGGCATTCCGGTGGAAATAAGACGGAATTGCCGTTAGGAGCGCAGATATTTAAGGCTGCTGCTGCTGATTGTTTGTTTTGAATAAGCCTTCGGGTTGGGCAGGCTGTTTCTTAGAATACTATCGAACTATTCCGGCTCTGGTAAACAGAGACAGAGTAACAAGAGAAGCACAGTTTGAGAAAGCTGTTGCTAAGAATGTTTTTTTTTTGCGGATTGTTCCGGCTCTGGTAAATAAAAGCAGAGCGACAGAGAAAGCACAAATTGGGAAGGCTTTTGTGCAGAATATTTTTGGATGAAATGAAGAATATGCCAAAAAAAAAATAGATTTGAAAAGCTTTGGCAGAGAATGGAATGTAGAATTGAGATGAGGGATATTTGGGATATAAAATTTTGTATTTTAGAAAAAACAAAAGTCGGTAAATTAAATATTCTATAGAGAATAGAGTTGAGAAGGAATGTAGAAATGTGATGAAGGATAAGCAGAAATTAAATAAAATTTGTAGGAATAAGAATAAAGATGTGGAAGATGGAATAAAAATTGAGGATATTTGGTAAATAAAATTTTGCTCTAAAGAAAAAAAAAACAAATGTTGACGTGTGAAATGTTTTAATTGAGAATAGAGGTGAGAAGGAATGTAGGGATGAGATGAAGAATATACAGAAAATAAATCAAATTTAATTAGGAATAAAATAAAATAAATTTCTATGACAACATTTGCTATTTTGGCAGCACTTGACAAACAAACAAAACAAAGTCAGTCATTGATCTATTCTTGCGAGCGACAAACGTGTTTCAGTGAATCTCTGAATTTAGATTCGTAAAATCACGACATCAGCGGCTTCCGGTTTTCGATTTCCCCCCGATCCAGACTTCCTGGCTGTCGACAAATGTTCCCCAAACACTTTAATTACATATATAACGGTTGATTTGGCAACTTTTAGCGATTTTGCCAGCTTTGCGTGCGAGTAGCTCGGATTTTCGCGATACGCGAGCAAAATTTTGATACGCTGCTCTTCTTTCTTGGACGGCATTTTGACAACTGAAGAGTGAATTCCAAAATCAAAATAGGAGCAACATTGAGAGAAAGCCTCGCTGTGCACAGCTGTGTCCGGTCCGGTCTTTCATTTGAAATCTTCAACTGGGTCTTAACATAACTGGGAGTTACGATTATAATTTTTCATTAATTTCGACTTGAAAATTGTTGCTATAAAAAAACAACGTCATTTTAGAAGTAAAATTTTTAACATTTTCTTAAAAATGAGATATGAAAACTTAGCAAAATTTTTGACTGGTTCAATCCGAATAGCAGACCAAAAAATTATGTTTTGACACAGACAAAATTATATTTTCCGACAACGATTTTGACAAACGCTGAAAAATATGATAAGTCCAATTTGGTCAACGCCTACTTCAGTCCGTTGGCTTCAAAATCATAAAAAAATATTGGGCTTGTGATGTGGGATTGTGAGCTTAGTTGACAAGTCAGATGATTCCCGAGTTCGTGAGTTCGAGCCCAAGAGTAAACATCGATCACAGTTGCACCGGATAAGTTTTTCAATAACTGTCCGCCAACAACATCGTTGATATAAGTCGTGAATGACATAAAGGTGTTAAAACGACTTTAATCGATACAAAAAAAATAAATAAAAATGATCTACAATAACTAAACTATCTCCGAAAATCGCACAGATTCGCAGCTTAAACCTATTAAATCAATCTCTTTCAACAAAACTTTAGATGTAAGTGTGAGAGTGGTAGAATTTGATTGCTTTTCAAAGGCTTAATTGAAAAAAATGATTTTCTTCCATTTTTTCAATTGAAAATTGATTTATGTTTATTACGATGTTGACTTCACCAGTCTCTCTAAACCAGGCATGTAAAACTCGTTTAAATTCTCTATGACGTAGAGAGCCGCAGCCAAAATCAGTTAGAAAACATAACATATTAGTTTCGCGGAGATTAGATACAATAAAATGGAATATACTTATAAGTAAACTTGGAATGAAATTTTGCATTAAATTTTTATGTAAGCTTTTAATGTTTAACATTCTTATATTATAGTGCATTATTTCTATTGTCCTGATATCAGGTTGAAGTTTATGTGTCACTGACACTTTCATTATTGATGATAAATTTTTATCAGATAATCCCAAAAGATAAGGAGTTTTTGTAGTTTTCATTTTGGAAAAAAACTGCTCACATAGATAGCTACTTGCAAACATAGCATGAATTCTGGCAACAAATTTCCGTAACTCAACGTAGCGTTCAGGCAAATAGCTGTAAAATTTTGGTACAGCCACTTCAATATAATTCGCTTTTAATTAAGAATCGCACTACAGCTCTTTCAACTCTAGTTGAAAATTATTAGCAGCATTTTTAGGAGCGAAACAACGAAAATTCTTGCTCGTATGAATTAAAGTCACGAAAACGGCTTTTGAATGCATCTAGTTAGTAACGATTCTAGGTAAAGTACGTATTTACCAAATGATGCAGCCTCATTTGATCTTTTCAGTTTTTGACACGTAGAGAAGTGCACAAGGTTTTCTTTGGAAATTTGGTTTATCCATAACCGTAACTTCGCTTGAAAGTTTTTTACATCATCTCAAGCAGTTATGATATTTTTTTCTTTTCCTAGAAGCTTTAAGTTCGAATCTTGCAGGTGGCCAGTGAGATCAACGTCAAATGCCAAATCCTGAACCCAGTCGTCTGCTTGAAAATGTTCAACAAGTTCACCTTTCATTTCCAAAAATAATATTATTTTCCTCGTAGCAAAAAAAAATCTTTTTAATATTTCGTGGCTGGAAAGCCAGCGTACTTCTCTGTAGTAGGCAATTTTGTGAAAATTTAAGACGAGGCTACGCGGGCCGCATTGACCAAGGCCGCGGGCCGCATGCGGCCCGCAAACCTCCAATTTTAAATGCCTGCTCTAAACTGTAGGGAAGAATGGGGGAAAACGAGACTATCAGGTGAACTAGTTTACGTGTATATACCTGGTCAGCTGGCAACTGTTTGAACATTCTCATTATATAGTCAGTTATAAGAGGAAACCCATCTTACCTGTCGGCCACTTATGGGATTCGAACTCAAAAGTTTTCTTGCCGATACCAGGAATCGAACCCAGAACTCCTGGCATTCCAAAACCAGATTCGCGCCAGCCTATCCGCTAGACCATCTCGGCGCTTTTAATTCAGAGTGTCCTGAATTAAGGATAGAAAACTTGCAAATTCCAAAGATAAAAGGTCCGTTGACTATTTTTCGCCATAGGTACTAGTTCTTATTCATGGAAACTTATGGTACTGTTGTCCACGTTTCTTCCTCCCTTTGCTCCAGTTGTCTCTGCGTCCAATACTGCACAGTGGGCCCGGCCAAGTTAAGATGAGTAGTAAATGTACTTTTACTACTCACCGGGATGCTGACAAGATCTGGCTGTGTATGTATCATAAGCATAAGCATAGGTACTAGTTCTTATTTCACAGTTCGTAAGTATCAAAGAGAACCGTAAAAGTTTGTCTACTACTCAAGAGTCATTCTATACTTTATGGCGCAATTTTCTAGTTTTTAGATACAGTATTTTGAATACTTTTTAACAGATAATGACTGGATAAACATTAGTTATGATGTAGTATACTCTACCGATTGACATATTGGAATAAATATTTTTATTATCATTTTTTCATATGGGAAACATTTGACAGAGATGAATAAAAGCAGATCTTCAAACCACATCAAATTTGAAATCATCCACACCAACCCACCCTCCCCCTTCGATGTTGGACGGAGGAACGGCGGCACCAGCTATCAAGACCAGACGGTAAGGTGCCCACAAAAAGGTTGTTGACCCCGCCCACAATCACGCATCCTCATTCCCTATTGAAATAGATTTTTCAAATCTTCATCTATTGGGGAGAATGAGGATACTTGATCCCTGGGGATACTTGATACCTTAGCTATATCTCCAAACTGGAATGTCGTACAAAGATCAATTGTTCTAGAAAAAGGTGCCAAATGGAACAAAACAGCAATGGTTGAAGCTCAAAAAATTTTAACAAAATAAGCTTTTGGGTTATTGAACTTTGTTTGAATAATTTCACAAAATGTGACTTGAAGATCTTTTTTCATCATTTTAAAATTTTCCTAACATGGAAATATTATAACAAAAATATTTATTCCAATACATCAATCTTTCGAGTGTAAAATGAATTTCAAAATACAATATTTTCAAAGCGATGGAAAACTCCCAACTTTTTTCAGAAAAAGTTTTCTAATATGTTGATTTGGGTACAATTGATCCCTAATATATGGGTACAAATGATCCCGGTATATTCTTCTTCTCAATGGATCGTGGTCATTGCTGATTACGAGATTACTTATATTTATCCAATAGCTAATATTCATCCATCAATTATCTGAAGAAAAGGGCTAAAATAATTTATTTTCTCTTGTTTATAAAAATTGCGCCCGTAAGTATGCATCGTCATAAGGGTTGAGAATAAGCTATA
Source organism: Uranotaenia lowii (assembly GCF_029784155.1). Taxonomy (NCBI): domain Eukaryota; kingdom Metazoa; phylum Arthropoda; class Insecta; order Diptera; family Culicidae; genus Uranotaenia; species Uranotaenia lowii. Next base: position 25,581,126 of record NC_073692.1, read on the forward strand.
GAATTTTTATTCTGACAATTATAGATTGTGAAATGAGAACAAACATGACCAAAATAGTCAATCAACATTCTATCTTGGGGTTTTGTTTGATTTTTTTTCCATGGATTAGGGCTTCCTGAATAAAGGATCAAGTCTCCCCTAACTTCAAAAATATCGCAATTTTTTTACTCCCACGAAAATTCTTCTAGTTCACCTACGGGTTCAAATATCGTTCTAATTTTAAGAGCTAAGAAACTTGAAGTTACACGCTGTCAGAAAATGTAAAAGAGTGCGAGTTGCTAAATTTTTCCAAAAAGATATGGTGAAAATAAGAAAAAGGGATCAAGTATCCCCACTCTCCCTCCTATAATGAGCACAAAATTCAATTGGAACATCCCGTAAAATTTTTGTGTAACACAGAGAAAAATACGATCGCCAATTTCTGTTATCTGATATTTCTGTTCAGATTTCAGATCAGATATTTCTGTTGTTAAAAATCTGATTCTTAGAAGCTCTTACCTTAGCTTCTGATTCCATTTGCAACGCATAGCAGATACATGAGAAACTTGCAAAAATACACTCATTTTTTAGCAGAAAGTTGTATTAACATCAAAGCATAGCCCGGGCTTGTGATACAGCTCAGTTGGCAAGTCTGTTGCTTCCTGAGCCGATGTCCGTGAATTCGAGCCCAAGAATAAACATCGAACACAGTTGTACCGGATAAGTTTTTCAATAACGATCCCCCAACTGCAACGTTGATAGAGTCGCGAATGCCATAAAAATGGCAAAACGACTATAATCGAAACAATAAAAAAAAATCGAAGCATAGTGGTAAATTATGAAATAAAACAATTTTTCGACTTGTATGTCCACAGGTCAACGTACGCTATCGTCGCTAACACGGACATCACTTTCTTTGTTGCTAACAGGGCCCCTCCTAAATGAAGGAAAAATATCACTAATAGGAGAATAGGGGATTGAATCGCTCTGGTCTCTATCCCACTATCATCGGACTCAGAAGTGTTTTAAATTTCTAACAGATTTGTGTAAATTTTTCCTCTTTCCCAGAACTTTCGTAGTCCTATGAGACATGGTGTGGTCAAAACCATTCATATTTTGCTCAAGCATATCATGTACGGTGAATCCAGGACGACATGGTCTCAATCGACTGGCTTTAAAGCGTAAAACTACGCGTGTTGGATGACTCCGCTGACGTCAACGAACATGTCCCCACTTCCTCATCTGATACATGCCGATCTTTTTCGTAATAAGTTTCTTTTTCAGCAACGCATTCACGGAAGTTGAAACCAGCAAAATGGGAGCAACTACGGTCTCGTAAATAAGCTTCCCAACCTGCCAAGGTGGTCGAAACTGTATCAAAAAGTTAAGAACACTTTTACACATCCGTACAGCACTTTTACCTCTCGTACGGGTGGTCATAGGACACTAGCTGGGGCGTTAAATAAACTCCCAAGTATCTCGTGGGCTTTACAGGTGGATACGTCTTTCCTAGGATCTCAATCTCTTCCACAACATTCCCCCTTGGTTCTCGGACAAGAACGCTGCATTTTGCCTCATTGAGTGTTAATCCAACATAGAATAAAAACTCCTTTATTTTGTTCAAAAGCAACTCAACCTCTCTACGGCCTTCTGCCACGATTATTATATCGTCGGCAAACGCGAGAACCATGGGAAGTGTTAGCAAGCCTTCTTGATTGAGTCTAAAATATGGCACTTCGTCTTTAACCGACTCCAAAACGGCTTCCATTATCAAGTCAAACAAATAGGGTGAAAGATGACACCCCTGTTTAATACCCCGATGACGAATAGTGAATCTTGACAACTGGCCTTGCCACAGCACTTGCTGTCGTTCGGCCCGCAGGCATTCAAGGACTCGATTGACAGTATGATTGTTCACAACGTTTCCTAAAATCATTAGAAATTAGTCAAATAAAAAAAATACATATAAAAACAAAATATAAACCACTTACTTCTCAGAATTGCGGTAAGGAATATAACGAGGCTTGACCTTTTCGATATCCAGGGACATTAAATAAAATGCTTTTCTTTCATTCCAGTACTCTTGCAGTACGCGCTGTGGAGGTGGTCGAAGGTGGAAGGCCCTGGCAGATAGACAGCCTGCAGATGTCTAATAGGTCCCACTATGTCATGAAGCCTATGTAGGGGAAAACTGTACAAGAGGCACCAGTTAAGCATAACCGATATTCACAACGATACCATTAATCTAAGAACCAAATACACTTTTTTATAGCTTTATAAGGAAAACGCCTTCAGGTAGGCAGCGAAATTAAATTTCTTGACTGATATCGTGGCGAACATGGCGGCAGACAATTTTTTCGAGTCGTATATTGGTGCACCTTTTTAACTCGAACAAGGACGAAATTTGTTATAATTATGCATCGACATCGTAATTGAGGGTCAGAAAATAAAAAAATGGCATTTTGTTTTGATATTTGGGGTTTCTCAAAAGTTATCAGCATTTTAAATTTGAGCGTAAAACACGTGGTCTTTTGGGCATTCTGTCCCAATTTTGATTTGATTGATTTAAGATTAAATTTGTGGGAAGTTCAGAACGGGGGTAGGCCCTAATAGCGGCACGTTATCCAAACATACTGAAAAATTGTTCCTACGAGTGGAGAATTGATAAGCTGTATTTTCATCAGATAGTGCAGGCTTTTTTACCATAAAACCTTACATGTTACCCACGAAAAATAACAAGTTTCATGTAGATTCCATCAATTCTTCTGATTCAAAAAACTAAAGGCGTTTTAATTAACTTTTCATGTAATAAATTTTGAAAACCCTTGTTTGCTACATAAGAAATGAAGAAAAACATCATTCGAAGCCATAGGTTAGTGTATTTTTCATAAAGAATGACATGGGCCATCTTACCTCGCTGGTACGTCTTTTAAAGTTTTCCCCTGAAAGCCATGTAGCATACACTGTACGCACAGCTGCTCAAACAAATTTTACGGTATTCGTTGACTGCCTTCGTGGATCTTACTTTGGAAATTGCAACAATTGCTTCCTCTCATCAGGCAAACAGTTCAAACCGAAAAAAACTCTTATTTTGGTGTCCCTTGTGAAAGTAAAACACACCGGAAGGCGCTGACTAACCTGGAGCTAAAATTTAATGTTTTTATTTTTTTTTTTTTTTGAATATTTGTCATTTTCAAGGACCATATCGGATCAATAGAATAATACCCAGTACAAAACTTTTGTTTTGGAAATTGATTTATTGATGATTAATTTGAAAAATTGAGCTTAAAGTGTATGTTTTTTGTTTCTTTCAAGGTGGTTAGAACTAACTAACAAATTGTTCTTAAATGTAGTAGTAGTAGTAGTATTAGGTAGTAGTCGATCATATACAGTGTGTGTTTGTGTTTTTGTGCTTTTTACTTGTTTTTGTGTTAAGTGAATAGGATTTTGATCTTCAAGTTTTTTTGTTCCAAGTTGGATAGCGCTTAAATGTTATGATTTGTTTCGATTGATTTTTTTTCTTTCTTTCGACCGTCCCTTCTCTGACTGTGTGAATTATATTAGCTCTCTGTGGGGTTAACCGAAATAATAAATTATAAACTAAAATAAATTCAAACTTGCGTTAGGCGCGAGAAAACGCTTAAAATTTTCCTATCGAATAAGCTAGTAACTAGTTGGGTTTTGGGGTGCAAACAGTTTTTTTGGTTTCAACTAAATTCATACCATTTTGAAAAGTTTAACTTTCGTACCGACTAATTTAAAATGAACAAAAATCAATGCCTCCATCAATGTACAAATATTTATATATAAAAAACAATATCGATATCACCGAAAATATTTGATCTACGATTAAACGTGTGGATTTGTGTTTGTTTTTTTCTCTTCGATTGAATTATTTACAGCTTTTATATAATCACTTAAGCAGCTAGTTAGGCTTGATTAGGTTCAAAGTGTTTTTTGCTTAGAAATCTTATAGCGTTGATTAATACTAATAGGTGAGCGTGTGGTCAAACATGTTGTTGTATTTGGGTGAAGATGGCTTCTCTCGCAACTAATTTACTAATAGTGAGCATGGGGGTCTCTCTGTTTCTTTGATTGATATAAGTAGTTTACACTGGTATGCGGAGGTCCAATCAAGGTTATTTACAAGTTTGGTTTTCGATTTGAATATTTGGACCGCCAAATGGTCAAGTTAAGTTTTGGTCCAATCAACAGCTTTATGTACAAGTTGGTGTGTTGTGGGGGTGGGTGCTCTAAGATGCTAGTGATCATCCAGCCTAGGTGGAAACCTCGATCGTGTCGTTGTTGTTTATCGGTTCCTTGTCGGAATCGATGTTGATCATATCGCTTTCGACGTCGCTAGAACCGTCCTCGAGTTCCGGCTCGACGCTGGTCACATCGATGGGCGTATACAGATGGTGATGACCGCCGTGATAGTGTCGATCGGCGACGGCCGTTCCCGAGTAGGTGACCTTGCCCATGAACGAACGAATCTCGTCGAAGTACGTGTCCTCGCGTTCGGCTTCGTTTGAGGAGGGCGAATCGCCCAGTCCGAGGCCAAGTCCGGCGGCATCGGCATCGTGCTTCTTGAGATGCCGATCGAGATTCGTCTGCTGGCCGAAGCAGCGCTCGCACAGGTGACACTTGAACGGACGCTCTTTGTTGTGAATGTTACGCACATGACGCTGCAAATTACTAGATATACTAAATGACCGTTCACAGTACCGACATTTGTAGGGCTGCTCACCGGTATGTGTGCGCAGATGACGGGTGAGGTTGGCCGAGCGAGGGAAAACTTTGCCGCAGAACTTGCACGAGTAGCGATCTTTCACCTTGCCGCCACCCGTCAAACCACCGGCGGCCATGATGGCCTCGTGAAAGGGTTTCGGCGGGAAGGAGGTGGCATTACGCTTGAGCAAATCAAAATTCGGCCCAAGGGTGCCTAAAAAATTGAACGGTGGCCGCTGAAAGCTCGGCAATCCGGGACGATACATGGCTTCCAGGAGCATTGGGTAGATCGGACGTGGATAGGAGATCGGTTGGGTTGTGGTGGTTGCTCCGACGCCGCTGCCTCCACCTTGGGATGAAGGTGATGGTGTGGGACGCGGAGAAAGCGAAGGCGACGGGCTGGGAACAGTCATCGGTGGCGAGTGAACCGTTTTCGGGGTACTCGGTGGAGCCGGTTCCGATGTTGGAGTGGCTGTCGGAGTTGGCGTTGATACCTCGATCGGTGTCGGACTACGAGTTTCTGCACTCTTTTTGGTAACACTGAGATCGAGAGGTTGTTCCGAGGACTCCACTTTGGAAATCTGTAAATCAAAAAATAATATTAATAAAATGTTAACTAGGTTTTTTTTTTTATTTTTGAACTCACCTTCCGAGGAACTTCCTCCGGTTCGCTGACTTTATCATCTTCTTCCTCCTCCTCATCGTCTTCATCATCGTTCAGCACATCGATGGAGATCTTTCGCTCCGGCGACTGCCTCTCTTCCTTGATATCCATCGAGCCGGAACTGAGCTCCCACTGGATGGGCGATCGGCGTCGTTTCAAGTTATCACCCATCGAGAAGTCCTTCACCCCCGAGGGTAGCTCATCTTCGGAGCTATGGGATTCGGAAGGAGCACCTCGAGAAGCGAAACTACTATCCACAGAACCATTCTGGCGGCTGCTCCGGTTAAGTTCCTCCTCCAATTTGATGTGATTGTTATTGTTAGTGGTGCTGTTGCCAGCGTGAAGAACCGTGGTCGGAATGGTGGCCGCCGATGGTAGCGGCGTTGAAGTCATCGAAGGAATGGAATTGAAATTGACTGGAATCGGGCGAGCTGGCGAAGGTCTAAGCGGGTTCGTCGCTTCCTCACCCGTTGGAGGAGAAATCTTCATCGCCTGTTGACCGTACTGTTCCATCAGGTTAAGATGCCGGGGAGGCGATGGGGTCTTCCGATCCAGATCAACGGGACCGGGGTTTGGTTTGGGGAAGAAGGACAGCGGGAACTGAGTTGCTTGGTTTGGATTCGGTGGAAATAGGGCTGGCATCGCCGGATAGGAACGGAATCCGGGTGGAAAGAAGGGATTGCCGTGGAACATTAGGAAAGGATTTGGCGGGGTCGCCATGTTGTGCGGTAGATTTGGAACGCCAGGAACTGATTGCTGTTGTTGGGCTGCTGCTGCGGCTGCGGCTGCGGCTGCGGCTGCCGATGGATGCAATGGGCCTCCTCCGACGGAAGTCGAATCACAGAACCGCTTATGCTTGGACAGGGACGTTAGTGTGCTGAAACTTTGGCCGCACTTGTTGCACTTGATCTGCATCCGGCAGTCGGCATGCATGCGCTTGTGCCGGCACAGGTTCGAGAACTGGGTGTACGCCTTGAAGCAAACCTCGCACTGGAATGGCTTGACCGAGGAGTGAATGTGCATATGCTGCTTCAACCCCGATGAAGTTGCAAAGGTTTTGCCGCACTCGGGACAGGCGTGGCTACGGGCGCCCACGTGACGGCTCCTGATGTGCCGCTGAAGGTTCGACGGATCGGTGAATACCTGGAAAACAGAAGGGTTGAACAAATTTAGTGAAGGCTTTTTATAAAACTTTCGATTATTAGATTTATTTAGAAAAAGAAAGAATGTCAATAAATATTCTGACATCCGATATAATTGTTCGTTCATTTGTATTAAAATGGTATACCTAAAAGCGATATACAAGAAACGCCTGAACTTATGCAACAGAACTACCTCAAAAATGGGTAGGTGTTTTATCGTAATGAAAAACAGGTAGGTAAGATTTTCCCAAAGGAATCGCTCTAGTGAAGAATTAAATAAAAAATAGATTCTACTAAAAAAAAAAATTCGATGAAGAATCCAGCTTTTGAAAAAAACGTTTTTAACCTCATATAAGACTTGAATTTAAAGTTACTTCAAACGGCACGGCATTAATGATAGTTCGCAACGAGGCGCGGGGTTTTTTAAAATATGTGACTCGATTTCGCGCGAGTTTTCCCTGTTTTCAGTAACAACACGTGAATACACGCGCTCGGCTTTAATCAAGATTGACAGTTCGTGACGTACGCTGCAACAACCATGTCGAATCCCTTCAAATACCTGGTAGGGGTACTCACTTAAGCCACCCCGTCTCTGTCTGGTTGCGTCAGGTCAGTTATGCGCTCTCCAGAATATGTGTGTGCTGCTATCGGAAAACGGACACGATCGATTACAAGATCGAACCCAGTGCTCGCGCGCATAACGAAGGTGGAAAGCACGTGCGTGAAACCGTTTTTGGTTGTTAAGATTATTGGTGCAAGTGCCCACCAAAAGATGGCGGGCTCGGTTGGAGCTCGCATGACTTGTTAGTTCGCCGCCCTCTATTAATTGAATTTGGGTCAAAGTTGACGTCCCGTTTGTCGTCGAGGTGTCCCGTTCCCCTTCTTTTCACCCCGCATTTTGTTATGCACCAAACTGATTAGAAAGAAACTGTCTATTTAGCGAGCAAAAAAGCACGTCCGCCGTCGCTGGATGTAACGAAATCTTTCGATTTGACAATCCAATCAGAATCACCAGTAGTGGGTAAGCGAGCGGCATATGTTGTGTTGTTGTTTCTTTCGATGGCTGAGGGGAGATTGACTGAGCTGTCACTTTCGGTTTCTTGAACAGATCCGACAGGCAGCTGGTACCTAAGTTGTAGCTGGCAGCTTTCTGGAGCAACCGCGAAGATTGATATGTCTTAATCAAGCCTTAGCCGCGCGGTTACGCAATCGCAAGCCGGATAATTAGAACTCAGCTTGGTAAACGTCTCGTGGATCAGCAATGTTGGTAACGAATGCGGAAGCTGCCTCGAATTAAACACTTTCAAATACAATTCAATTGACCACGATTGTGCTTGGGAGACCTCCTGCCGGGCGGGCGGATCCTGGTTCTCGCTTCTAGTACGACATCTGTGCAGCCTCCGTTTCGATTTCGCATACATTAATTTCCCTTCCCCCCAGGATCGAAAGCAGGTCGCGCTCAGTCCGGGGGAAGATATATCGCACTCCACGACTTCCCAAGAAGGAGACCTCGCGCTTGCGCTATCATTTCAATAGAATCGACTCAATTGACCACACCAAACCAAAACCCGAACAAACCCGGGGCCTTAAACTGGGTGACTTGGGCGTCCCAAAGAAATCGATAATGAAAGCATGCGCCCCTCGAATCGTGGCGGGCGTCCACGGGAGCGTTTATCACAACGTATGCGCCCCCCGGCATCGGTGTGGTACTCTAGGCTGACTAATCGTTCAACTACACTTTTGATTCTACAAAAAGTTTCCCGGACCTCGGTTAGCCTCGGCCGGATCGAAATCATAATTTTATTCAACATCATGATTCACCCCGTGGTAGTCATCGACGACGAGATGCTCCCGGGAAGCTGGTAGGTGGCCAAAAGTGGCTAAGCCATCTTTCAGAAATATACATTCCTCGGCGACGAACTGATCTATAATCTAGCCAACCTAAGCAAACGAAGAAAGATCGGTTGGACGCCGTCATCCAGCTACCGGTTTCGGGTCGAGTTTTTATTGTTTTTAGGCAATAATAAATTGCCGGGTTTTCGCTCTCCGATATGCCCGGCACTCAATCTTCGGGTCGTCATTTTTTGGAGCGCGCTCTCTGGAGCAATCATTAATTATATTTAATGAGCATCGAACCTCACCTTTTTCGGCGTTCGGGATCGACCCCAGACGGCTTAGAAAAACAAACAGTCAAACAGTATTAAGCAATAGTGCTTTAATTCGGAAAAAAAAGTTCTGATCCGAGATGCAATTATATAATCGCATTACGAGGCTTGCATTCCGATTGCAGCGATTGATCTGTTGCTCGGCAATGATGTCAAAACTGGATCAGTTCGATCACGTGCGCGACCCCGACCGGGGTCCTCTTCTGTAGAAATTCCTTCTAAATAAGAAGAGAAGCCTCGCGGAGGGCGCGCTTATCTGCGGATCACAATCGGGCACGGGTTTTGCATTTGTTGTGGGGCTTGAGCTTGTGCAATGGAACTCGTTCAATTAAATTGCAGTTTCATCGGAAAGTATGTAACATCAATCGACTTTCAGATCGAGTCACTTTTGTCATTCTTTCTGAACTAGCAAAAATATCTTAAATAATAAAAATATATAAGATTTCTGGTAAAGGCGAATCTACTGTCATTGCATAAGTTCAGGCGATATCCATTCGACATTCAACATTAAACACATGGTGCTTGAAAAGCGCCTTAAAGTATGCAAGCATAAATATATGAGCAGCATGTTTGCTGAGTTTTCAAGATTGTGATTTCGAACCTTTAAAAAAACCCGAAAAACGTTTAAAAGTAAGTAATAAAGATTTGGGTTTTTTTTTTTTGGGAAAACCCTAATTTTCAAGGTGATGAAAAATTCTAGAGAAACATGAGGGTCAAAGAAATATAAGAACATGAGCCGTGAATATCATGAATTTTTCGAAAAAGATGCAACGGCTCATCGACAGTACTTGAACTCGCAATCTCCGATTAAAGTTTTGTCGGTAAGCCGTTGTATTTTTTTTTAAATTCATGATATTTACAGCCTATGTTCTTTGACCCTTATATTTATCTAGCATTTTTCTTCACTTAGAAAATTAGGATTTTTGCAAAAAAAAACCCAAATCTTTATTAATCTTTATTTGATAATTCTCAGGTACGGAATGTACCAAGACAGAAACATAACATTTGATTCAAAAATCATAATGCTTCCTCTCCAAATATAAGAGGGAAAAAGAGAATTTCAATATTTCGAAATATTCGAAGTTAATATACAATATCACGATAATGAAACACAACTTCACACAGATTTTATATTAAAATGATAGCTAGGATAACGCGGTAGCTCGAATAACCGGAGGTTGCATAAGCGGAGTTTTACTGTATTTTGGATCTTAAGAATCGAAAAAATTTTCAAGATTCTCCTGGTTTTCAAAACACGTTTTTGAAATATTGGAAAACTTTGATAAATAGTTTTTTTTTCAATTCAGGATATTTTCAGTATTATTGAGGATTCAGAGATTTTCATTTTTTTTTTAAATTGAAGCTTTTTAGAGCTGAAGATTTTTGAAATTTTGACGATTATAAACACACTCTTTATCTCGTTGATCGAAAAATTAAACTTTATGGCTATTTCGAATAAAACATGTCTTGTATGAACGCAATTTTAATGATCAAGACCAAACATGATTATCCTAGTTGTTTTTTTTTCATAAATGTTTGCAGTGCTGTTGACGCCAAAACCAGGAAAATATTTTCAACCAGCTATAATAATGAAAAATAATCAAATTCAAGTAGGTTTTTTCTAATATCTATATTATTCTTGCATTCTAAAATAAATTTGAAATCCTTATCTTTTTGGGAAAATTTAGCAATTCGCAGTCTTTTGCATTTTCTGACAGCGTGTAATTTCAAGTTGGTATGCTTTAAAAGTTATAACGATACATGAACTACTGTACTGTACTGTACTAGAAGCATTTTCTTGAGACTTAAAAAATGGTGATATTTTTTAAGTTGCAGGAGACTCGATCCTTCACTAAAGGAGATTTCAGGGTGCCCTGGCCCTAGGCAAAAATCTAGCGGACATACTAGCGAATAGCGTTTTCATGCCGGCCTCTTATGATTTGGTATTCAATTTTCTGTCATGTAAAATCAAACTCATTAGGTGTTCTAAATTAAATCAAACTGAACACAAACAGCAAATTTGTTCGTTACCGGCATAGTTTGCGCATTTGGAGTGATGAATTTTCAGTGTTTGCTAAAAAAGGGACCATTAGTAGTACCATTATTGCGAAAACAGATAATCATTTTTTTTTGTTTTGAATTTTAAACTTAACTGAAAACAAACAACGAACTCAGCATATTGCGTGGATTACTTTGTGTTAATTTATCTGTCATAACCAAACTAAGCATCATTAAAAGTTTCATCGAATCGATAAGAAATTTACAGTTAAAATCAGTCTAAAGATTTTGGTTTCGTTGAAAGTTTTTTGAAACCTCTTTTAGCCTACCTTTTCAAAGAAGTTTGAGGGCACAACCATGCCAAATTTGGGTTTTATTGGACACCAAGAAGCGGCATCATTAGCTCTCAAAACTCGTTTCAAAACGTTGGCAAAACGAGGCATCATTAATGTTTCAGTGAAACCTACGCTTGGCATAATTGAGGTATCCTTATATAAAAAGTGAGACCCAATGTGTGCTATTGTACCGCTTTTATCCGGGCATAATGATAGCAAATGTTACTTTCAAAACGTGATAGCAAAATAAAGTATATTGTTGTTATGAAAGTCTGCTTGGACAAGGGTTCAAAATTAAGAAATTTTCATATTATTTCAAAGTAGTCGAAGATTCCTTTGAATTCAGCTACAATATTTGAAAGACCCAAATACTAGTATTTCACTAGCTACTTGCTAGCATCCTCAGTGGGTTATCGACTGAAGAAAGGTATCATTTCCCTCCCTTAAATTGTCCAAGCTAGGTAGCTCTGAATTATTTGTAGGTAAAAAGAACCTTCGAATGCTCGGCAAATGTGCCGTTGTCAGTTTCTTGGGCCTACCTACCCTTTTCTGGGTGTTGTCAGGTAGATTATTATTGTTACCCGCCCTATTTTGGGCGTTGTCAGGTAAATTATATTTCTTCTTACCTAAGAACTTGAACAGCCAACTATGACCTGGTCCGTTGTCTCCGTTCAACAGATTAGCTGAATTTTGATTGAAAATTTCAATACTTTCCGCTACATCTAATTTCAGCGAATTACTGTTCAACGATCGAAGTAAAGAAATATTTTCTTGATCGATCAAATGGCCTGTTTCACAGATGTGTAATGCTACTGAAGATCTAGGATTCTGTGAAGGGAGAACTTTTTTCTTCGAATCTGATTTGGCAATTGCCAAATGTTCTTCGAATCTCTCTATTAAATTCCTTTTTGTTTGTCCAATGTATACCTTATCACAGTCAGAACAACTGATCTTGTACACACCGGATCTGTGCAAAAGTTCCACCGGATCTTTTGTTGATCCTAAAATGGATTTCAATTGATTATTGGAACTACTAAAAACCAATTCAATATCAAATTTTGTTAACTTGGATCGTAATTCAAGAGCATTGAAGCTATTAAATTCCATCGATCTCCGTTGAAACTCGTTTTGAATTGGAGTTAAAGTAGTGAAGGATTTTCTCTGAAGAATTTTTAGTTTTTTGTTGATGATGGCTTGAATAGAACTGGATTGGTATCCATTCTTATTAGCCGTTTGGAAGATATATTGAAGTTCCTTTTCTTCCCCTTCTTTTGAGAGAGGAATCGAATTCATTCTGTGGATCATATGATGGAAAGCGGCCATCTTATGTCCAAATGAATGATTAGAGGTGTTCGGGATAACCCTCATAGTATTGGTTGGTTTCCTGTAAATCTCAAAATTGAAAAAGTTATCTTCTCTCTTTACGAGAACGTCCAGGAAAGGGATTTTCTTATCCTCTTCCACTTCACAAGTGAACTTGATATTCTTATGTAAACCATTTATGGCTGTCGGGAGTTCCTCAAGAAAATCTTTGTTTACTACACAGAAAATATCGTCGACGTATCTCCACCATTTTTCGGGTAGTAAATCCTGTTTTTCAAGAGTTTCCTCCAAGTGAGCCATAAACAGTTCACAAAGAAACGGAGACAACGGGTTTCCCATTGGAGCCCCTTTTGTCTGTCTATAGAACAGATCCCTAAACTTGAAATATGTCTGTCCCATACACAAGTCAACAAGTTTCTTGTAGTTTCGCACTTTGAGTCTCCAAGCGCTGCCACTATGTTGTTGAAGCAACCAATCTTCTAACAGATTAGAAGCTTCTTTAACTGGGACGCTTGGAAATAGTGCTGAAACATCAAAAGAAACCATGATATCATCCTCCTCTATGTTGCCTGAGGCTTGAAGTCTCTTGACAAATTCCAGAGTGTTGGTTACCGATCTAGTTCTAAAAGGTTTTGGCATCCTTTTGAACTCTTCTAGTAACCATTTTGCCACTTTTTCTGTGGGTGCGTTTACACCTGAAATTATCTCCCTCATTTCATTCCCCGGTTTGTGAATCTTAGGTAAACCTTTGATTCTGGGGACGATAGGGGCTGATACTTCAATGCGATCGGCGCAAACCCCTCTTTTAGTGTTTTTTCCACTTCCTTCACCATTTCTGGCAAAGGATCCTCTCTGCGAATTCGATAGGGGCCCTCATCGATCTTACTTTGAATTAACTGATTGTAATCAGTTTTATTCAAAATAACTACTGAGTTACCCTTATCCGCTTTCACAAAAAACACCGGTTTCTTTTTGAGCTCTTTAACCACATCAAGCTCATCCTTATTCGAGTGTCCTTTGATACCTTTCCTCAAGACTTCTGCTACTTCAGCCCTCGCACAGTCCTTTTGGGTTGAGGACAACTTGCTAGACCTAATAGCTGTCTCGACGTCCAGGACTACCTGGTCCATTCGCGGTTTCCTATGTACCGCATAGTTCAGCCCTTTGTTCAGTAGGCTCATTTGTTTATCCGTGAATTGTTCCGAAGAGCGATTCACAACAAACCCGTCCAAATCGACAACACTTGGTATTTCCCTCGATTTGACCGGTTGCCTCACCTTCAAGAGCTTCAACTTTTTGTCAAGCGTCAACTTTTTTCTTCTCGCCTCACACTCCCTTCACAGAATCCTAGATCTTCAGTAGCATTACACATCTGTGAAACAGGCCATTTGATCGATCAAGAAAATATTTCTTTACTTCGATCGTTGAACAGTAATTCGCTGAAATTAGATGTAGCGGAAAGTATTGAAATTTTCAATCAAAATTCAGCTAATCTGTTGAACGGAGACAACGGACCAGGTCATAGTTGGCTGTTCAAGTTCTTAGGTAAGAAGAAATATAATTTACCTGACAACGCCCAAAATAGGGCGGGTAACAATAATAATCTACCTGACAACACCCAGAAAAGGGTAGGTAGGCCCAAGAAACTGACAACGGCACATTTGCCGAGCATTCGAAGGTTCTTTTTACCTACAAATAATTCAGAGCTACCTAGCTTGGACAATTTAAGGGAGGGAAATGATACACTTTCTTCAGTCGATAACCCACTGAGGATGCTAGCAAGTAGCTAGTGAAATACTAGTATTTGGGTCTTTCAAATACTGTAGCTGAATTCAAAGGAATCTTCGACTACTTTGAAATAATAGTTTCATTCAGCTAAGAGGTTCTTCAAACCTTTGATTATTAGTAAGAAATTTTCAAAATCTCCTAAATTTAATAATATTTATTAATGACCCGTTAATCATTTTAGTCATTCAGGTCAGTCTTACATTTTTAAGATTTGAGAGAAATTGGAGGATTCCGTAAATTTAGAGATCACCGAAATATCCCAAGGCTTTCAAAGTATTCAAGATTTTCTAATTGTGGAAACTTGAGGAAAGTTTTGAAAAACTAAAAATCTTTATTATCTCGTTATCCACCAGGGCTGGAAACCAGAAAGAAAATGAAAACAAAATCACTCAAATGTCAAATCACGATTAACGAATTTTGCTCCTTGAAAATGATCATCATATAAACTTTTTAGAACTTTAGAAAAATTTTCATTGAAAATTTCATTTCATTTCAACAAACTGAGCATGCCTCATACATGAAACAAAAGTTTTGTTGATTTTTTTTTTGGTTCCGGCATGAATTTTTATCTAAAACAATTACAACTCTTTTCGAAAACTGCTCAGTTTCTTGTAGAAATGTAACAAAAAAAAAATGCTGCAGAAATGCTGTTGCAAGTTTCTAATTGCCTCACCTAGGTTATTGATGTTTCTAAGTTCTTCAAATTGTTGAGGTTTGTTTACATTTTAGTTATTTTTGAGACATTTTAGATTAAAGAAAAAAGACGGTATTTTTATGATTTGAAGATTTTTCAAATTACGGAGATTATCGAATGTTTCGAGCTTTGTAGTAGTATTTGAAATTTATTTTTTTTAATAAATTTATAAGAATTGAGGACCTTAGAGGCAAAGAAGTGTAAGCGCAAAACTGATCTATTTCAAGTTAATAGTTCCAAACGGTTTTTCATATTATAAACTTTATTTAGTGAATTCTTCAGATTTGTAAAATTTTATTCAAATACTTTGACATTTGAACAAAAAATACAAATTTTCAACGAATGTCGGGAAAATTGCTAAACACATCAACTTAAAAGCGTGTTTTCTTAAAGTCTGCTTTTATTCACATTTACCCTTTGTATTTGGAATTTTTTTCTTTAAGTAAAAATGTAATTTCAAAATCTTAAAATATCTATTTTTTCCAAGGCTCGCAAAAAACAACTCTCCTGATGATACCAAAAAGCATTCAGAAGCAAACGAGTTGTTGAATGTGAAAGAACAACTTTTTTTCTTTGTATATGAACAGTTATAATGCAATTTTTATAGTCATATAATGATAATATTTAAATAATTTTATAATATTTAAAAAACTAGGACATTTTCCGAGAGTAAGCCGGACAAATGGATAACTTTGAAGAAAAAATGAAAATGGAAATGATGGAAGGGCCTAGAGGAATGTGTGAAGGCAAAACTTCATTTGTATTTGGCAATTTAGCAATTGTTATAATTTTTGCAGCAACATTGTTGTTTTTTCGATTATAAATGTTTTAAAAAGAAATCGTTAAGAAGCAAGCTAAAATTGATAAACTAGCATTTATAAATATTATGAAGGTGTTTTGTATCCTGTATGATCAAGAAAACTCGTTAAAACCGTCAAAATAGAGACTGATCAACGTTACCCCAAAGCATCAAAATTTGAACAGAGACGAATTCGATTTGTAAATCAAATTTGAAATAGTCTAATAAATTCTGCAATCATGTTTTACGTTCAGAGGAGTTTAGTACTGGTTTTAAAAACATGAAACATGCCACATTCCCCTTAACAGAAAAAAATAATCGAAAAATATTGGAAAAAGTGATCAATCTTACCCCGGATTACGGTATTAAAAAATCATCAAAATCTGGAAAATCATGAAATTAATTTGAATTTGAATTTGAAAATTTTTAATGGATGATTTGCAATGTTCGATATTTTTTAACTATAGGATTTTTTTTAAACTGTCGAAGTTATGATGATTTTCGAAATTTTGAAGAAACTGAAATTTACCTAATTAATGGTTTAGCGTGGCTTATAGGATTTTTTTTTAATTTGAAGATTATTAAGAGACTCGTTAGCTACGATCATATACAAAATGGTATTGTCGAAAAGTTGTAGTTAAATTAACCAGACAAATGATTCAAAGAAAGAAAAAAATTGAAAAATAAGAACATTGTTAGAAATCGCCTAAATGTATACTATCATTTTATTGCATGCTACAGTAACGAAATTTTTAAGGTTGTTTTAACACATTCGTAAGCTTTAATAAAAACAAAAAGAAAACTATAATGTGAAAAGTTTGTTCAGGCAGTCTAAAACAAGATTCACGGACCTTAACTGCAATATTTGGATAAAATATAATGGAAATATTCCGTTTTTTTATTGTATGGATGGAAATCAGCCTATTATAAGCAATTCTATGAATATCTGAAGCATGTCAAGTAGGGTGGTCCAAAAGAGATATGTTTCCAATTCCATACCTTGGGGACTCAAATTGTTCCTTGGTCTAGCATAGGGTTACCATACGTACTCTTTTAAGAGTACATGTACTCTTTTTCGATCGAGAAATGAGCGTACTCTTCTTTTTGTAAAATCTTGCAGAATGTACTCTTTTTTTTGTTAAAAGACATTTTATCAGAGAAACGAACTTTTTTCTTCCAGTTCTTAAGTTTGTGTTCCTATATGTACATGAAGTCCAAAAGAAATACACCACTTTATGCATTCATGGTACGGTATTTTAGGTTTCTTTACTTTGTTGAGTTTTCCAAACGATGAATTAAAATGAAAAGCATCACATATCGATTAAAATCTAAATTTTTCGTAAAAAACAAGTTGGCTATTTCATCAGCAACACTTTTCTATAATTAAAATGCAACAGCTTCAAAAGTTTTATAACCACTTTTAAGAAAAGTTTCTCCCAGGCGTCGAAATAAACTATGCAGGCAATCAGCGCCTTTGAATATGCAATTAACGCCCAAGCAGTTGGTAAAGAGCACAATAGTAGTTTGAACTATTTTTGAAATGGAACATTTTCTCATGTTTGCGATGTTCTTATCTCTATCTCTTCGAACAATCCAACGACCCTTTGACTTTTCACTAAAAATCTCCAATAATATGAACAAAAACTAAAACCTTCAATTTATAAAAGTATTTTTTGAAAAGTCATAACCGCCAAGTAAGTAACATAACTAGCAACTTATTGTCACTTTTTGAATTTAAATTTCCTGGTTTCTTCCGTTTCTCCCAAATATTTTGAAATATGATTTCAACGTACTCTATTTGGCGTTGAAGGATATGGTAACCCTAGTCTAGCAGAAGGCAACATGCCAATTTTGAGCTTAATCGGTCAACTCTAAGAGGTACCTCAGCGACGCTAGGGTTCCAATGAATCCACACATTTTTTCCGGCTCTAACATGAACAATTGGAGACCGATTGTCCTAATAATTTTGATGAAATGTTTTTGAACTTTTTCTTTTTTTTTCTTGGATTTCCATCTTTTCGGACGATTTATTCCATATGTTCTTCAAATGATTCTAAACAATTGTTTTAAAGGCCACAAGTTGTTATGAGCTACCAAAAAAGTTATTAAGCTTAAAGGGGAGCTTAAATTGGCTTGAACAAATCGAGATGTATCTATCGGTGCTGTATCTAGTTGCAACTTATGACTAGGCGGGGAAATGGTACGATACAATAAACTAAATTTAGACAGTGGAAAAAGATTTCCTAGAGTTTAATAAATAACATATCAAGAAAAGCGTCGTTGAATGAACCCTAAAGATAAACTGATCGAGCTCAAAATTGTCATGGGAAAAAAATTGATAAGGAAAAATTTGACTCCCAAAAATATCTTATTTATTACTATCTGTCAGCGCTTTTTTGCATTTCAAAAGCATTATGTAAATATTTTCTTCACGCGGCGTACATTCAATATAATCAACATTTGAACCTTTTTTAAACGGTCTTTAGATCAAGATAGTTTGACACTCAACATTCTTAAAAGTCAAAGAAAAATAATTGAAGTCAAAACCTTTTCTAATATTTTTTTTTTTTCTCGAAATTAAGTGATAATGAATTCCATATGTTCTGGAAACAAAAAACTTACCTTCGGGCAATTTTCGCACGGGTACCGCTTGATCTCGCCGTGCACTACGCCGCGATGTCTCAGCAAGATGGGCCGGTAACAGTACGCCTTGGGACAGAGCTCGCACCGGTACGCGTCCTTCGGATAGTGATGCGCTATCACCAGATGATCGTCAAGTCTGTTTGGGGGGAGAGAAAAGTAGAAGAAAAAGTTAGCAAATGAAAACATCATTTTCACACTAGCTGCAGGGTAAAGTCGTAAAACCAAAAAAAAAGGGTAAGTGTTCCTCCCTCTGAAACTTGGCTGCAAGCAGCCTGGAGCGTAAATCATCGAGAGTTGGCCCTAGACGAGGAAGGCTGAACTCACCACGTGTGGGTGTGATGCATAATTGAGCGCCCAGTCAAACAGCCTTTTCAATAAACGGCGCTTCACACGTCACTTGTGGGAGGACTGAGCCTCCCTTCATTGGAAGAAAATACTAATCGAAACATAATTTCTATATGGGAAGAAATTACGTAACACAATGCCCGCGATGCCTTTTTTCCGATACATCCCAATCAAGAGTTGTCTCCCGATGGCTAATGTCACCGGATCCGTCCCCTATAATTTCGAACCCAAGCAATAAAAGGCGCGAATGACACAACCTAAGGTCATCTATACATTTAGGCGCCGCGCGAAGATCCTCCAAAATCGAACAATTTGAATAGGGAAGTAGATACTTCTCATTATGAAGCACTCATGTGTGCCCAACGGTGGAAAAATGTAAATTATTCATACCCAACAGAGAAGAGTAAGTAATTTTCCCCCTACGGCTGATGTATGCAAATATGATGTCCATTCCAATTTGTCGTGGTGTTTACCCATCGGGAATGTTCTTCAGATGTTGCGATTCCCACAACCATCATCAGCAGCGAGCCTACAGCCTACATTCAGGGGGGCGCAATGACATGCTCCGATGCCTGGATGATAGAGCCATTGTTGAGATTTTATCAGACTTATTGTTGGGAATCGGCCCGGAGAGTGTCACCTGATGGGCCGAACTCGTCGTCGAACGTCGTCGTCGTCGTCGTCGTCGTGATTCTAATAGCCTTCAATAACCATTAATGGATTTGGAGCGAGCACCGAGTGAATGCCATTAAAGCCCTGCCCGGGTGACATAACAATAGCCATTTAGTCACGCATCAACGCCTTTTGGGCTCTCGGTAAATCAAGATCGCACGTCGTCGCCATGCCAGCAGCCCCCAGTCACCATCATCAGCGTCATCTAAGATGAATGAAACTGTCGCAACGAGATCGCGGCAGCGGCCAAGATGCCACGCCCACATTCGTCGTGATCGCGCTCGGCTCAAGGAAGAAGAAGGGGAGCCGACAATTAGCACAATTAATTACGCGTCATCTCGCGAGGCTGCTTTCAATTATAGCCACTCTCCGAATATGGCACGCGGACCGCGTCCGTCCAATCGACCGACCGACCGACCGGATGTAAGCTAATGGCGAAAGATGGCAATCTGTCGAGGGGGACCCTTTTCGCGAGCAAGATCGCTAAGATCACGGCGGCCGTTTAGTCGATCTGCCGGTCGTAAACCACCAAAGGAAGGTGCATGTTGGGATCCGTCTGTCGCCGTCGCATAGACGACACGGTTGACTCTCTCGCGAACCTCGATCCGGGAGGAGATTTATTAATATTTTAAATTATTCACGCCTCTAATTGTTCGTCTCGCGAAAAAAAAGAGTCGTGGATGCCACCCCGAGAGTGTTTGTATGGATGTGGCCCATATCATATGGGCATCAAATGGCTACAAAACTGCTCTCGGTAATAGTTGCGGAAAATTTTGTAGATTAGAGACAGCAGCCTGAAAAAATATAGTGTGTTGAATAGCCAATAAGCTGATGAGAACCTATAATACGCCTTAAGGTATGCTATTAAAGACTTTTCCTGAAGTCCAAGTTCTCAAATAAGAAGTTTTGAGAAGCACTGCGAGCTTGCTTAAATTTGATGAAAAATTTGAAATACCATACCTACTACTAAGATAGATAATATTTTAAGATTCGTGCGATTACGCTTCGCCATAAAAATAACAGGATAGAGTCGTAAAACTCGCAAAACTTTTAAAATTGCTCCGAAAGCTGAGAATCTACATCTTTCTTCAAAATCATTCTTTCAAAGCTAAAAATTGATCACGTTAGGTTGACAGTAAAAAATACCATATATCAAGGTATTCAAAGATTGATTAGCCATTTTAAATAAACGAGTTGATGAAACAAAGGGTATTAAAAATGCGTTTCGCAGAAGGATTTACTCAATTTTATCTCTAGCAACCTCACGCCAGCAAAGGTTTATCACTGATTTTCACATAGCAGTAGTCACAACAATCCTTATTTCAAGTTTTCAATCTTTCAAAATCTTTATCCCTGAGACAGAAAGCTTAACAGCTCCCAAACATCCCAATGGGAAATGGTAACAGTAGATAACGACATCTGCTATTAATAAAGTATTTCTTTACACGACCGACTGTAATTAATAAAAATTAAGCACTGACCGAGTTCTCTGCTAATGAAAAACTTTTTGAGTGAATTCAGACTATTCTGTTGAAAAATGGCTAAAGTTTCGCAACTCAATGTTGAGAATTTCTCAACAAGGAGCAAGGTTGCCGAAATCACAGGAAAATCTTTAATTTCACAGAATTTTGAACAAATTTTCATCACAGATTCAGTGTCACAGAACAAAGAATTTTGGAAATATTCACAAATTTTACAAATTTTTTTTAAATTTTGTAGGTTTCCAAAATTATAATTTTAATGTCAACATAAATTTTGGATTTTCAACTTTGTTTTGGAAAAACATGATAAGATTGGTAATGTTTATTGAATTTTGTGAAAAAGACTCAATTGTTAATGACTTTCCAAAGAAACGTCTGCTATTTCCATCACAGAAAACCATCACAAAATTTTTGGGTAAAATCATAGAAAGTCAGAATTTTTTTAACGCAAAAACACAGATTTTTTTTCAGCAATCTTGGCAAGGAGTCTCAATCATCTTCCGTGTCTTATCAAACGATCAGAGGTTTCAATTTCTGAAATTGTTCCTTTGAAACCGTAGTCTCAATCTGTGTGACATTATTTGAAACCAAAGGAAAAAGAAATATTTCCTAGGCCAGGAAAAAAGGTCTCAGAAAAAGGAAGAAGATTTGTTCTAACAAAAGATGAATGAGGTCTCCGTCACCAGATAAAGGAGCAAAAATTTTTTGGCGCTGGCATATTATTATTTTGGAACACACTGTTGAAAAAGTAAAATTTCATCCGCCCAAACATTTATTATTGAGATTTCACTAAGCAGTTTTTTTTTGTATTATTTTTACCCCTAATTGTATGCAAAACCTTCTATGATTTCCTTAATATAAAAGTAAGTTTTCTGAGTTTTTGAATCTCATAAAATGTTCAAAAAAAATCTAAGCAAGAGATGTCCGAGTTTTAGCATTTTTAATGCGTGTACTGTTATGTAGTAAAAAAATTTAAAAAATCAAGTGAATTCGGTTGAAATGACTAAAATACAGCATAAAAAACAAAATCATGTGCTTATCTGTGCAACGATTAGCAAATCACTAAGGTTGCCAGAATTCTTTCAGAACGTATCCGGTCCGAACTAATTCGAGCAATTTTATTTAAAAACCTGCCAAAATCCGGACATTTGATTGCAAAATTGACAACCAAAATTCTGGGCAATATCCGAACAAATTTGGTCAAAACCAAGGAATTACTCACAAAAATCAAGATTTTTTTTTCTTTCATCAAAATTCATCCATCGATTTTGAATCGTTTTTAAGGCATTCAAAAAACAAAATTTATTCATTTGCCAAATAAATTGAACAAATCCGGGAATTTTTCAATGAAATCTGGAAAACCGGGCCAGGCCGGACTGTTCCCAAATTTTTTATCAAAATTCCAGGCAAACCCGGATAAAACCGAACAATCTGCTACCTTAAGTGTGACGGATTGGCTCAATCATATAATCTACAAACTATATACTGGTTATTTTTCGGACAAACACTATTTTTTCTAAATAATACATTTTATATTTCAGTTACCTATCTGGAGTAACTTGTAACATAAAGCAAATCAAAGTGACACAATCATTTAACAATCGTTTCCACACGCTGGCATATTATTATTTTGGAACACACTGTTGAAAAAGTAAAATTTCATCCGCCCAAACATTTATTATTGAGATTTCACTAAGCAGTTTTTTGTATTAATTTTTACCCCTAAATGTATGCAACACATTCAGCATTCTTTTTAACAACAATACTGACAAAAAATTGTGTCAAATTTAGTTTAAACATACCCAAAAGTTGTTATGCCTCCAAGGAAATTTTCTGATCAAGTTTTATAAAAATGATCAACAGTATTTTGGAAGCCTAAAATACGATTTAAAATCTATCGATGAATTTTGATAAAAAATCCTTGATTTTTGTTGAGTAATTCCTGGGCTTTTACCAAATTTGCCCGGCTATTGACCGGATTTTTCGTCAAATGCCCGAATTTTGACAGGTTTTTAGAAAAAATAGCTTAGATTTTTCCAGCCCGGATACGTGTTGAAAAAAATCGGGCAACAATTTTTTAAAACCATTACTGGTGAGAAAACAAAGTTGAATCAGATTTTTGCTAGTATTCACTATGATTATTTCCCACAAGCAGCATTCCAGCAAATCTGCTGGAAATACTGAAAGATTTTTCTTTGAAAAAATAGTCTCGTTCCGTGTTTTAATACCTACTGCAAAAGATTCAATTTGCTACAATTTTTAATTGTGATCGAAATCAGCCATTTGCATAACAAAAAATGTTCTCAAAAGCTGAAGTCTTAAGCTTATGTAAGGGTGATTTTCATTGTCTGCAGGATCAATCCGATTTCTGTTTTTTACCTTGCACAATACTCTATATGCTAAAATTGATTATTACAAGTAAATGTGCCAATTTACTGAAAAAGTGTTCTCCATTTTTATTGAATGTGGTTTATTCTCTGCATATCCTTCATTTAATTTTTACATTTATTTCTCACCTCTATTCTCAATCGAAACTATTTATGTATCGATTTTTTTTTTAAATTTATTTACCAACTATTCTTCATATTCATTCCTATACCACACCTTTATTCTCCACCCTTCAAATTCTATTTGATTTCTGTATATCTTTCATATGATCTCTCGCGTGAGCTTTCATTATGTCGTATGAAACACCTTAAAAGTTATCAAAACAACTTTAAAATATGTGTGTCACACATAGAATATGTTGTCCAGGCTACAAAAATTCTAAGTGGAAAGAAGTTGTGACTAGTATATGTTAGTTTTTTTTCGTAATAAAACTGTTTGTTTACATTTTGTTTCATACGACGTAATGATAGCTCACGCGAGATCTCTACAACCCTTCTTAGCTCTATTCTCAATATGAAATTCATTTGCCTAATCAATGCGTCTTCATAAACCGGAAGGCCAAATCAAAACTAACAATCTTCAGCAGCAGTCCTCAAAATCTGCGCTTCCTGAGCTAATCCATCTTTCCACCGGAAAGCAAATTCAAATCAAACAATCTGCAGCAGCAGTCAGCCTAAACCGATAAGTCTTTTTTACGGTCAAATTTCCACAAATTTCAATAAACAATCAGCAGCAGCAGGATTAAAAATCTGCGCTTCCCAAGCCAATCCGTCTTTTTCCACCAGAAAGCCAAATCATAACAAATAATCAGCAGCAGTAGCCTTGAAAATCTATCAATCCGTCTTTTGTCCACCGGAAGGCCGAATCAAATCAATCAATCAGTATCAGCTTTAAAAATTTGCGCTTTCTAAGCCAATGCATATCTTTCCTCCGGAATTCCAAATCACAACAAACAAACAGTAGCAGCAGCCTTAAAAATCTGCGCTTCCCAAGCCAATCTGTGTTTTCCCATCGGAAAGAAAAATCAAAACAAACCACCTTAAATATATGCGCTTTCAAATCCCATCCGTATTTTTCCACCGGAAGGCCAAATTACAGCAAACAATCCGCAACAGCAGTCTTGAAAATCTGCGATTCCTAAACCAATCCGTTTTTTTTCACCGGAACGCCAAGTCATAACAAACAATCAGCAGCAGCAGCCTTAAATTTTGCGCTTCTTAAGCCAATCCGTCTTTTTCCACCGGAAGGCCAAATCAAATCAATCAATCAGTAGCAGCCTTAAAAATCTGTGCTTTCCAAGCCAATCCGTTTTTTCCCACCGGAAGGAAAAATCAAAACAAAATACCAGCAGCCTTTTATATATGCACTTCTAAATCCCATCCGTGTATTTCCACTGGAAGGCCAAATCAAAACAAACAATCCGCAGCAGCAGCAGCCTTAAAATCTGCGCTTCTTAAGCCAATCCGTCTTTTTTTCACCAGGACGCCAAATCATAAAAACAATCAGCAGCAGCAGCCTTGAAAATCTGCGCTTCCCAAGCCAATCGATATCTCTCCACCGGAAGGCCAAATCACAACAAACAATCAGTAGCAGTAGCCTTAAAAATCTACGCTTCTCTAGCCAATCCGTGTTTTCTACCGGAAGGAAAAAATCAAAACGAGTGATCCGCAGCAGCAGCTGCCTTAAAAATCTGCGCCTCCTAAGCCAATCGGTCCTTTTTCCACCGGAAGGCCAAATCAAATCAATTAATCAGTAGCAGTTTTAAAATCAGCGCTTCCCAAGCCAATCCATCTTTTCCACCGGAAGACCAAACCAAATCAATCAATCAGTAACAGCAGCTTTAAAAATCTGTGCATCCCAAGCCAAAACAAACAATCCGCAGCAGCAGCCTTAAAATTCTTCGCTTCTCAAACCAATTCATTTTTTTTTCACCGGAAGGCCAAATTACAACAAACAATCCGCAGCAGCAGCCTTTAAAATTTACGATTCCTAAGCCAATCCGTCTTTTTCCACCGGAACGCCAAATAGTCACAAACAATCAGCAGCAGCCTTGAAAATCTGCGCTTCCCAAGTCAATTCCATCTTTTTTCACCTGAAGGCCAAATCAAAACAAACAATCCACAGCAGCAGCCTTAAAAATCTGCGCTTCCTAAGCCAACCCGTCTTTTTTCCACCGGAAGGCTAAATCAAATCAATCAATCAGCAGCATCCTTTTAAATCTGCTCTCTCACCAACCACCATAAAACTTAGCTTCTGTGAAATTTTCAGCAAAAAAAATGGGTTGTAAAGGATTAAAGCAGGATTTTTTTATTTCAAAATCGGACTTTAAGAACCATTGACTAATTTTCGCTCCGAGTACAAATAGTTGGCCGAACTAGCTCCTCCAAGTGTGTTGAATGTATGTAGGAACTCTATACGCCAGTGACTGCAGTTAAACGTGTACGCGCACAAGTGCGATGAGTTATGTGACATTTTCATTAAATGCGACGACGACGACGACGATCTACTAGGCGCAATGTCTAACGTCTTGGTCGGTTGTCGTTGAGGTTGAGGTTCCTTCAACTAACCAGCATTGAGGCGACCCGTGCGCGATCGTCATCTAGTGAGGAGTAAATAAGCGAGCGCGCGCCCGACCACTAAAACCCATGTTACATTGTGTGAATGGATGAAGTCTCCTCTGCTAGCATCATAGATCGAATGGCGTGTAGGCGCGACAATATCGCGACAACAATCTTCCTCCCCTAGCTCCTTCTTTCCGCCACCAGGCCTTGGTGGGGTAGAGACTTTAAAAACAGAATGTGAATCTATGTCAAACGTCCACGACGAGGATCGTTGAACTGGTCTGATCATAACTTTTTCGAGCAAAAACACAATATACTCGATTGAGATTGGGATCGGACAGCAAGGGTTGGGGGGTGCGTCCGAGGTGGACCCGCCTGTGCGCTCGAAATTAGAATAATGATGCTGGATAGACTTTTGATTGGGGAATTTGAATTGCATGTTTTCTTCCTTGGTTCGGGGGTTTCGAAATCACTTGGATCAGTGACAAGTCCGAAGGACTTGTTCAAAGCCAGGCGAGCGATACCATCTCGGGTCATTTATCCCGAATACCGACTTTCGCTCCCTCTATTATAGTTCTCCAAATTCCTATCATCTGCGCAGGTACAGCTGAGTGCGGAGGCGTTGCGTAACCTCTCGCGCTCGGACCTGTCAGGGAATTCGCAACACAAATCAATCATCTCGCATTCTGACCAACGCAGCAACGCACTCGAGGGACCCCAAACTGATTTTTATTGAAAATGCGGCCAACATGTGACACAAAAGAGATCAGACGCGTATTGAAATATGCGCTCCCGAGATCAAACGGTCCAACAAAAAATTCCACTTTCTCTCATCGCGACTCAAACGCGAGCTGAGCTAGATAGAGCAGAGGGCACCCATCAGCCACCCGCCGAGTCCAGTAATATAACCAATCGCCTCCGGAATGACGCCCCTAATAGGTCTCCGGCAGCACGATATCAGCGCCAATCGATCTCCTTTCGCTCTCATTTTCCCCCAAAGAAAATAACAGTGATCGCCTATCAATGCAATGTACTCTACGCCACTACTCGATCGTCGTCGCGGCGACAACTCCTAGACGATGCGTAACAGCTTAGCGGCGCGTCTAATGTAATCGCCAGGGATGGCAACCGTACATTAAGAAGAAATAAACCCGACTTGCCAATCATCATTCAGTCAGCCAACGGACGCAGCTGCCAGACGACGACAACAGCCTCAACAACGAATTCAGGGATCCAAAGGAAGCGATATGCCCTTTTCTTACCAAACGTGTCCAAAGAAATCCTACCGAATGGCAATCTATTTTGACATCTAAATCAAAACTGCTCTAGGAACGTGTAGGTACGCCGCCGTCTGCTACAACAGTCGCACTCGAGATCTGAAAAGGGTGATTTGGAAGCCATGTATCCCAATGTTTCTTCTAACTCCCCCCGTGGGGACCCAAAATGATAGGGTTTTGTTGAAAAGTGAAATTGTTAAAATACGGCGGCTCCCTGCAACCTACCCATATCTCGAATGGTTATTATGACGCCTGGGTTCGGATCGGGGAGGAGGGCCCCGTTGACATTTGAGCGAGCTTCCGTTCGAATGTCGTAACCTGGTTGAGGCGTAAGGAGAACTATACCACGATTTAAGTTTGTTACAGTTTTTGAATCAAACTTGGAACAACTTCAAATGAATATTTTCATCTGATTAACCGATGGTTCCAAAAATTAGAACCCAGAGACGTCCTCCCACCCGTTTGTCTTCATCTGTCAATCAGCTGGGAAAACCTCCAAGTAACCAACCAGACGTCTCAAGCTGGACAAATCAATTATTCAAATGAGCCATCCTCCGCGCTTCCTTAATATGTAAGGCAGAACCATCAACCGTAGTGGGTAAGTCGATCGGCACCAATCATCCATCCAACCTTGAGGCTGCCTGGCCGGTCATAATCTGGATTCGAATAATCTTTTTTCCATTAGACAGGTCTCTCGAAAATGCGTAAGTGTAGCTTCATACTAGCGCAAAACATCTCTAGCTAGAGCAGCGAGCGCGCGACACCAAATGAACGGCCGATCAACCCATCAATCAATATTAGTAACACTAATGCCGAGGTAGTTGGACACATTCCGCCTAACGACAACTGACTGTCTCCTCGTGTTAAAATTTGTTAAGGCGTTTGTTAGAAACGATAGGAACTGTACTTGAGACCGAAGATAAGCGTCTTCTCACTTGATTGTGACCTTCAAAAATCGTTAATTTTACTAACAAAAATAAATTTCCATTTCTCAGCTTAAATTAGTTACCCAAACAAAAGCGTTCAAGTTTATTCGTTCTTGGATTGTTTAGAAAAAAAGATCGATTCCGCTTCCAGGATTATCCTGCCTACATTCAGGCGCTTTCAATCATACTTGACCCACTAAAACCCAATTTCGTTTGCTGAAAAATTCACTGAAGCTTAGTTTTATGATTACAAACAACTATTGTTCAACGAAAAACTTTATACATGGGGAAATTTTTTGAATTTTTCTCTTCAAAATTGCATAAGCACAGGGGCTAAAGAACTTGACTTTCAGTCAGATTTATAGATTTTCCAAAAATAACTTAACTGCAATTAAATTCATTGTTAAATAATCAGGATACCGAACAAATCTGCAATAGAATAGTTAAATCGGTAATAGGATTTGCAGAATTTGATAAATTTTTTGACAAAACGACCTGCCATCCCCGCTTTCAGTGCGTTTTTGGTTGTAGTTTTCACACACTACAACCGTTTTTCCTCAATTTTAAAAAATATGAACACTGACTCATAGCTATACACAGCAAAAAATATTTCCTGTAATTTGCGTATGTCCTGTAACAAAAAGGAGCAGGACATTTACCGTAATTTTACAGGTCGAAAACATGATTACGTGACATTTAATTTTTAGTGTACAACTTTTTCACAGGACATTTGCTGTAATAATAATTAATTGAATCTTCGTTAACTTTCAAGGCAGAAAGTTTTAAATTACAGGTTTTGTTTATTACATGTGATTTATTTTAAAGGTTGCAGTTTTCAGTGACACGTAATAGTCAAAAAAATTTTGTGTTTTAATACAAGAAACTTTTGGTAGGAAAAAGAAGCCAATAATACATTAGCGACTGTTCGGGCGTTTGGCCAAATTCAGCTGAACGCCATCGGCATTTTTTCAAGATTTAAATTGAAAAATTAATTTAAGAAAAGATATATTTTGCGATCAAGAATCAGCAGTTGACTTCTAAAGAAGTTCATATCGGTCAAAATTGTTTGAAAATTGGGTAATTGGCAAAAATTTTCAGAATTTTCATTTAACAAATAGAAATATGTCGAAAATAAGCTAAACAATGTTCAAAAATTTTCTTATATTTCTTCAAAAACCATCTCAAAAGAATCTGAATATGATCTCATGTACCAATTGTCAAGAAAATGTCTAAAAAATGTCTCAAGATTGTCCAAAAATTATCAGGTAGGAAAATATCTGAAAATGGTTTAAAAATTTCCAAACAATTGTTTGATAAACGATCAAAAACTAATATAGGATATTAATGTAACATGATGTTTTCTCGAAGAGATTCCTTTTTACTTTACTCATCTTTACTTAAAGTACATCTTTTGAGGCTATGATGGCTAGCATGTTACAAATGCTTAAATCACCAAGCTTCAGAAAGGGTGAAAGATTTGAAGGCTATCCTTTAATCAACGGGCTGCGTCTGTTTCAAAATTGAATGGAAATTTGTCGAAAATTGTTAACAAAAGTGCCTGAAAACTATAAAAAAATGTCTTAAAAATGTCAGCAATTTGCAATATTTTTTTTTCAAATTTAATTACATCAGATTAACAGTTATTCTTAATTTTTTTTTTTAAATTCAAAAATTTTCTTAATTTCTTTTTAAATTTTTCTTCAAATTTTCTGGTCATTGTATGAAATCGATTGAAAATTGGAAAAAAAAATTATCATGCGTAAATTGTTACAAAATTCGTACAATCTTATCTGAAAATTGTTCGAAAATTATCAAAAAAAATACTGAAAATAGTTTAAATTTTTGTTACGATTGTCTACAAATCGCATGTATATTCTCGGAAATTGGTCAGCAATGTTTGTAAATAGTGCCCGAATATTGTCAAAAACACATTTCTTAAAGGTGTCTGACTTTTGAAAGATATGAAATACAATTAATTTTTGAATATTGAATGCAAATTTGTCGAAAATTGATATCAAAAGTGTCTGAAAACTTTCAAAAAATGTCCTAAAATTGTCTGCATTTGCAAAAAATTTGTTTCAAAATAGATTATATCAGATAAACAAGTAGTCTCAAATTTTATTTAAGATTTTCTGAAAACAATCTCAATTTTTTCAAAATTTTGTGTTAAATCGACTGAAAATTGTTCCCAAACTGTCTGAACATTGCCTTATCATTATCGATTATTTTTCTGAAACTTGGCTGTAAAATAATTGAAATTATTTTGAATCTGAATGTGATTGCCTAAAATTTGTTACAGATGAATCTTTTTCAGATTAACATGAAAAACTGTCTCAAAAATGTCTGAAATTTAATCTAAATTTTCTGAAAATCTTTACCAAATTCACTTTAAATTGTTTCACAGCCTTCCGTTTCTGTCCGCTAAAATTCTGTCTGGAATTTGACTCAAAGTTGTTCCAAAATTTTCTCAGATTATGCAAATTTGCATGTGCAAATTTTCAAAAAATTGTCAGAATTGACCAAAAACCTTCATGCGTAAATTATCACAAAATAAGTAAAATCTTATCTGAAAGTTATCCTAAAACCATCGAAAAATCTCTGAAAATGTTTTTTTAACGATTGTCTACAAATCGCAGGTAAATTTTCGGAAATTTGTCGGCAAGGTTTCTAAATAGTGCTCGAATGATATTAAAAAAAAAACATTTCTTAAAGGTGTTGAAATTTCAAAGATATTAAAAATTACTATTTGAATTTTGAATGGAAATTTGTCGAAAATTGTTGTAACAAGTTTCGGAAAACTATCAAAAAATGACTTGAAATTATCTGCAATTTGTAGGAAATTTGTTTCAAAATTGATTAAATCAGATGAAGAGATAGTCTCAAAAAGATTTGAAAATTTTCTGATAACTTTCTTAATTTTTTTTAAATTTCTATTCAAATTTTGCGTGAATTGTATGAAATCGACTGGAAAAAATTGTTTCCAAACAGAAATTAAAATTTGGTACCGTGTGTGTTTTTTCAGTTCAACATTAAAAACTGTCTCAAAAATATCTGAAATTTTATCTTCATTCTTTTAAAATTGTTTCAAAGCTTTCTATCTCCGTCCGCGAACTTTCTTTCTGGAATTAACATCAAAATTGATCCGAATTTTTTTCAGATTATTTATAAAGCCGTCTTAAAAGAGTTAATCTCAAAACTGTTCAAAATACAAATTTAAAAAAATCGGAAGAATGTTATCTGAAATATGATCGGAAATCATCATGCGTGAATTGTCACAAAATTGATGGAATGTTATCTGCAAATTGTCCGAAACTCATCAAAAATCCACTATAATTGGTTTGAAAGTTTTTCACAAATCGAATGTAAATTCCTTAAATTGTCAAAACATATTTATTAAAGTTGTTCGAAATTTGAAAGATATTTGTCTAAAGATGGATTTAAGCAAACAAACAGTTTGAGTTTCAAAGCTTTCTGTCTCTGTCCGCGAACTTTCTTTCTGGGATTTATATCAAAATGGATCCGAAATTTTGTCATGTTACCCTAAAAAGCTTTTTAAAAAGAGTTTATCTGAAAAATACTCAAAAATAATGTGCAAATTTTCACAGAAATGCTAGAATTTTTTTCTGAAAATAGTCCGAAAATCATCATGCGTAAATTGTCACAAATTGGCAGAATGCAATCTGAAAATTTGTCCGAAAATCAGCAAAAATCATTGAAAACGGTTTAACGATTGCCTTCAAATCGCATGAAAATTCTCGGAAATTTGTGCCCGAATATTGTCAAAAAACATTTCTTAAAGGTGTCTGAAATTTGAAAGATATCAAATACAATTAGGTATTGTTAATCGAAAATGTTTAATAAAAGTTTCTGAAAACTATCAACAAATGACTTAAAAAATATCTGCAATTTGTAGGAATTTTGTTTCAAAATTGATCACATCAGATAAAGAGATAGTCTCAAAAAGTTTTGAAATTTTTTTTTCTAATTCTTCTAATTTGTGTTAATTGTATGAAATCGACTGATAATTTGGCAAAATTGTTCACAACATGAAATTGAAATTTATTACTGAGGTTTTTCAGATCAACATAAAAAACTATCTCAAAAATATCTGAAATTTTATCATCATTCTCTTCAAATTGTTTCAAAGCTGTTCGCTAACATTCTGTCTGGAATTTGCCTCAAAATTGTTCCAAAATTATCTCAGATTACCTTATGAAGCCGTCTTAAAAGAGTCAATCTCAAAACTGTTCAAAAATCATGTACAATTAAAACAAAATCGGAAGAATGTTATTTGAAATATGATCGAAAATCATCATGTGTGAATTGTCACAAAATTGATGGAATTTTTTTTTTATTTTGTTTCGATTATAGTCGTTTTACCATCTTTATGGCATTCGCGACTTTATCAACGTTGCAGTTGGCGGATCGTTATTGAAAAACTTATCCGGTACAACTGTGTTCAATGTTTACTCTTGGGCTCGAACTCGCGGACATCAGCTCAGGAGACAACAGACTTGCCAACTGAGCTATATCACAAGCCCGAAATTGATGGAATGTTATCTGGAAAATGTCCGAAAATCGTCAAAAATCCACTATAATTGGTTTGAATGTTTTTTGACGATTGTCTACAAATCGAATGTAAATTCCGGAAATTTTCGAAAACATTTCTTGGAGTTGTTTGAAATTTGAAAGATATTTGTCCAAAGATGGATTTAAGCAAACAAACAGTCTGAGTTTTGATTAAATTTCCTGAAAAATGAGTAAACTAGTGTGTATTAAGTAAATGAGAGTAAAATAGATAAATTATCACTAAATTGTCAACATAAATATTGTTCTACTATTTACGGTGATTTATCTGAAAGTTGATTGGAAACTATTTATAGTAGTTAAAAAAATTTCAAAAAGTTATTGTAAAACTGGCCAAACTTTGTTTAATTTTTATAAAGAATTTAAAACTATCTCATATATCTCTGATTTTCTTTATTTAATTTTATGAAACTCATCTGGAATTCATCTGAAATTGTTTGAAAACTGTCTAAAATTTTTCTTCAAAATATCGGTGAACAGTTTCAAAATCGTGTACTGTTTCATCGTGAACTTCGATCAGATCGAAGCCCGATTAATAACTTTGACAACCGGTGGGCGGGGAACGCGATAGGCTTACCTCAACAAGTCATCCCTTTTGTTTACTTCCGGCTAGACGCACATTTTCAATATGGCAGCTTTATGAGCCACCTTCTCTTAATGCATACTTTAAGGCGCGCATTTTCTGCAGGTCAAAGCATTGAATCTCTTCTTGCGCCTTTCTAGGTGAGAATCTTTCATCAATCCAGCTTTCCAAGTTGCCTTTTATAAGGCGTGAATTTTTAAAAGATACACTTCTCAAGCCGACCTCTTCATTTGCGACTCTACGGGCACGCATTTTTCACGAAGACAAGTATTTTTTGGATATATTTAAGGCGTACATTCTTCAATTGTTTTTTTTTTCGAGGCGGCCTTTCAGGCGCGTGCTTTCATTTTGTCAACTTTTTAAAGCATATTTTCCATGCACTAATTTTCTTCAAATTTTCCACAATGATGTACTTTATTCAAGTCTCTAAGAATATGGAAATTTTCTCAAACCTGAAAAACCATCTTTACAATGTTATTTTTAGCTCTCAAAAATTACCTTCACTATATTTCAGTTTAAAACCAAATTAAAATCGTGAAAAAAAAAAAAAATTAGAGTGCGAGTTGAAAATTTGAAGAGTGAAACTGGAATTATCGATGGTTTTAAGAAAGCGGGTTAATAAAAAAGGGAGTGAGAAGTGTTTCGGTGACGAAAATTGCTTCAAAATGGCGGAATTTTGTGTGCATTGCATAGGCGTTGCTGGCTGGGGTTAGCAAACCAGCGAAGAAAACATGGCCAACTATAAGTCAGATCATTGATATTTTGTGAAAAAAATTGTCTGCAGATTGGGCACAATATGTTTGAATCTGGTGGTCTAAGAATTTGGCAGTGATGCGTGAGAGGGGGCTAAAAAGTGTTAGATATTAACCGGAGGATTGAGAAAGACGTGCTAGCTGCATGAAGCTTAAGTTCTTGTGGGAGCCACGCTAATAGGATGTTAGCTTACATCACGCTCCACCATGTTCTTAAGGATGCAGGAAAGGCAACATTTTGGCGAGCGCAAATAGGAAGCCGGTGAGGAAATTCCATGTCTACATTTTATTATTTCTCTCTCTCTCTCTCTCTCTCTCTCTCTCTCCCTTTCTTTAAATTCTATCAATTCGTGCGAGTGAAACAGAGCCATAAACTTATATATCGTTTTTGTGTTTTTTTTTTTTGACTGAGGAACGAAGCCTCATTTCGCCACGCTCTTATGAATCAAATCAAACAACTTTATTTCCATTGTAGAAATTGTAGCATTGTCGAGAAGCGAGTGTAGGTAGACTTTTGTAGACAACACAGTGCGTGAAACGCGGAGGGGGCGATGGCAGTTCATTTTGGATTAAAGTATAGTTCATTCAAAATGAACGTGATTGCGTTGTAGACTAGAGTAGGCATTAACTACGGTTCCATAGATATAGCAGATATAGTTTGTCTCACTCTTGCAGCCTGAGTTACAATAATGGAGGTGTCGCTCGTCTATTCCGATGGCATTTTGCTGCCAAACATGGTAGGAAAAAGACACTGAACAAAATATGCAATTGTTTTTCAGATTTATTCTAGATTATTATTTTTCATATTATTGATTAAAATGATGGTTAATTTTTGCTCTCAACTGTTGAATGATTATTCGGTAGGTTGAATTCCTTTTTTCAGGAAGCCACGAGAAAAAGAAATATGAGAATTATGTTGAAGTTTTTTACTCTCCAAAATATGTATGCAGAAGAAAAGCAGTTCAATCAAATCTTTTTTGTTTTTGTTTTTGGCTGTTGTTATTTTTACATTTCATTCAGTATAATAGTAATGACATTAGTGTCAATTTTGTGTTCTTATAATGTTATTATTCACTCCTGGCCGTAATAGTATCTGCAATGCCTGTTCCATTTATCAGACACTATGTTGAAAAGAAAAATGAGGAACGCCAGTTTTTCATTTTCCAGGATGCATACGAGTTTTGGCCATGTTGGTGTAACAAGAAGAAAAAGATTATATCATATCAATGTGTGTTCATATGTGTATGTATTCCTCTTGGCGCTGAAATCTTTTAGAATGGAAAAATTCTAAGGATTTCAGTGCTGTATTAATAATTTCTCTGCTCTTTCAAATCTTTTCAAAAGCGAGCAATGGCGCTATAACCATGGTCGATGACCTGAGATGAAGGTACAGGGAACCAGAATTAAACAGTGTATGATGGTTAAAGAAAAATTTCTTTAATTATTGTATTGTTAAATTTTGGACTTAATGTAGAAAAACCTCATTTCCATCCCCTGAAGGAAGAATCGCAAGGCCTAACACCAAGGAGCATAGAAATATCTTAGCATCTATGCTCCCAACGAATTAATATTAAAAAAACATGGGAACGTATGGTACTGTTGTCCACGTTTCTTCCTCCCCTGGTTCCAGTCGTCTCTGCGTCCAATACTGCACAGTGGGCCCGGCCTTGATAAGATGAATAGTAAATGTATTTTTACTATTCACCGGGATGCTGACAAGATCTGGCTGTGTACGTATCATAAGCATAAGCAATAAGCATAAGCAAATTAAAATCGTGAAAAAAAATTAAACTTTGTTGCGGAATCCACCTAAACCCTCAGGCTAGTAATCACACCAGTAAACTAATTAACAAAATTCCCTTTTCCAATCCCCCTCAACACGGATAATCTCCTTCGAGTGGAAGGAAAGGCTTCTGGAGCACTCTGAAAGGCTCCAACAGACGCCACAGACTAGTAAGACCTTAAAAATTAATCTGCACGATGTCAGCGTCAATCAAACTGGAGCTGCTGCTCGGCGGCTCCCTTGGGTATCCTTTGGGTGGTAGGGTGTCTCTGATCTCGTAGACAACACGCGACCTACCGACCGGCAAGTCGGCTGATTTACAGACAGCATTGCCCCTCCTCGGATTGGTTCCCTGGAATTCCCTGTTTATGAGAGGGCATGGCGGCAAGACGGCCAGAGACAATAAATTTGTGTCCACCTACGACTTAATTTGTTTAAACGATTTTCGCTGCCCGGGTCCAAGTCGGGATCAGCTCCTGCGAGACACCGTCGATCGAGCGACCGAAAGTGAAATGGCAATTCCTGGATCTCGGGGTACCAGACCAGAACGCCAAACCCCGGGAGGCATTTGTCTGGTGATGTTTGTAGATCATTGGCTTGCTTGCGTTGCCGTTGTTCAAGGAAAATTTCAATTTGGACCAGTCTTCGGTGTTTTGAAAATCAAGAGTTTTTTCAAGTCCTGGCCGATTCTCGGGCATTGAGAGATCTTCGCCGGTGGCATTCCGGACCCCAAGAAATGTGGGGATTGTTGAGGCCATTTACTGGACTAGTGATCGAGTGCTGTACCTACACAACTGACTCGAAAAGAGGGTTTGTTTTTGCCGAGGATCTCGATCGTAGGCCGTTTACGGAATTGTCATAAATGCCGTGTAATTGCAGCATAAATAGATTGAATTTATGGCTTTCTCCGAGCCTTCTTGTCATCTGCCATGGACCCGGAGTTTGGCTGGATCTGCTGAAAGAGCGCCTAATGGTCCACGCCAAAGTTTTTTTTGTTTTCTAACCCGACGACGATGGTGTGTCCCCTCAGCTTCGCCGGAGTCATAAATCAAACCTTGCTGATTAGAAATTATTGCTCTTGTTTCGCCAAGTTTTGCGCGCCCAAAGAAAAACCGTGTGGTTGCTCCAATTCCACGTCCATCAGAGAAAAAAAAACCCAACTTTTACCCACCTTAGGCAATTTTTTGAAAGACGAGCGCTGGCTGGGGCCGTTGAAGATGCTGACATTTAACAACCGCCCATATACCGAAGCAAAAGTCGTGCTGAGCTAAGAGTCTGAGGAGAGTTGGGGACGACTCACATCTAATGGGTCGAACGAGATTGACCACTCGAGGGGACAAACACCTGGTAGTAAAGGGTGGTAAAACTTTTATTGAGATTGATCGCGGCCGCCTAGAACCTGCTCCTCTTAACCATGGCCCGGTGATGGACGGCCGATTCCGACGGTTTTATGGAATCCGGACCGAGTGTTTTCATCTTCTGTTTTTGATTCCCGGGAAGATGAATCCACATCAACATCAACAATTTCAAATGGGGCGGGCGCCCTTTGGAAATTGATTAGCTTAACTATTTGTGCCGAGATGTTGTTGGCCCAGTTTGGTCTGTTTTACTTCTGCGTTTTATGGAATTATGATCCCCATCACCGATGGGCATTATTCACAAAAATCTCCTGGAGATAATAAGGTTGTAAAGCTCAACAAAAACAGCCAACGATGTGTAAAACGATTGGCTGTTTTTGCGATACACACGCGCGTATCGAAAGCTCTCATCTCCTTGCGTTGCGCAAAAGAACAGATAAGGTCATATAAGCCGGGATGCGCGAGTTGTAAAACTAGATAAATTCCTCGCCATTGTGCGCTTGTTGGGAAACAAAGAGCTAGTTTCCAAAATTTTATTGGAAGCTCGTTTGCTGAAGGCAATTTCCATATTGTATTAGGTAAAATCAAGTTTTTTCTAATAAAATTTATTGTTCGAGTTCTCTATAAGATTTCCAACAAAAGATGATTCGCATATGGTTTTGAAAAATGGGCTTTGGATCTGTCCCACGATGTAAGATGCACAAACAGCTCTAAAGCGAACAATGCCCGATTTGATACACTTGACAATTGATTGTAACCTTTCTTAATCATAAACAAATGATAGTTTGAATCATCAAATTATGATAAATGTATTTTTATCGCAGTAAATCCAAAATTATTTGAAAATATAAAAATTAAAAAATGTATAAAGGATAAAAGTATTTAAAAATTATCATAACTTTCACATATATAACTTTATTTTCTACTAACTGGTGATTTTTAAACAACTGAGTCCTGGGAAATCCTGTATGATCCCATTTCTTTGAATTTTTTTTTTTAATAAGCATAATCTCAATGGACTCTTTTTTGAGTTACAGTAGGTATATGGTAACATAAAAATAAAAATTTAGAATACAATTTTAAAAAAGATGCCCAACAATGTGTTTCAAATAATTAATTAAACACTTATTCGGATTGACCTCTGAAGTAAAGCAAACGAAAATATTGAAAGCATAATTCGGTAAATTTACAATCGCTGGAGAAAAATACGGTTGAAATAACAATTGATTATTCATATTTTTATGACCATGACAATTTTAATAATTTTGTCAATAATTTCAATTTCTTCTTTTAAGCATTTTTGTCAATTTAGTTAAGTTCACATT
The DNA here is from genome assembly GCF_029784155.1 of Uranotaenia lowii. Taxonomy (NCBI): domain Eukaryota; kingdom Metazoa; phylum Arthropoda; class Insecta; order Diptera; family Culicidae; genus Uranotaenia; species Uranotaenia lowii. The sequence continues at coordinate 25,619,422 of NC_073692.1, forward strand.
TTTGTTATTTTTGCCAATTTAGAGTTGTTAAAGACAATTTAATCAATTTTATATTTTTAATTTTTAACTTTTGTAATCTGTATGATTTTTTGTTAAAAATGACAGTTGAAAATTAAAAAAAAAATCTTAAACGAAATTGACAAAATTTGAAAAATTTACAAAATTTCCACATAAGATAAAAAATAACAAAATTCACATGAATCATAAAATTTCCCAAATAAACCATATCAACAAAATTGACAAAACTGACAAAATTAACGAAAATGACGACATCGACCGAAAAAACCAAAGCTAAAAATTTGACAAAAATGAGAGATAGACAAAATTGACAACATACAAAAAAATTGTTGAAAACACCAAATCGAAAAACAATAAAATTGATAACAATGACGAAACTGAAAAAACTGACAAAAAACATTATTGACATTTTTTGTCATATTTTTCAATTATGTCATTTTTGTCGAATTTTTCACTTATGTCATTTTTGTCATTTTTGGCATTTTTGGCATTTTTGTCATTTTTGTCATTTTTGTCATTTTTGTCATTTTTGTCATTTTTGTCATTTTTGTCATTTTTGTCATTTTTGTCATTTTTGTCATTTTTGTCATTTTTGTCATTTTTGTCATTTTTGTCATTTTTGTCATTTTTGTCATTTTTGTCATTTTTGTCATTTTTGTCATTTTTGTCATTTTTGTCATTTTTGTCATTTTTGTCATTTTTGTCATTTTTGTCATTTTTGTCATTTTTGTCATTTTTGTCATTTTTGTCATTTTTGTCATTTTTGTCATTTTTGTCATTTTTGTCATTTTTGTCATTTTTGTCATTTTTGTCATTTTTGTCATTTTTGTCATTTTTGTCATTTTTGTCATTTTTGTCATTTTTGTCATTTTTGTCATTTTTGTCATTTTTGTCATTTTTGTCATTTTTGTCATTTTTGTCATTTTTGTCATTTTTGTCATTTTTGTCATTTTTGTCATTTTTGTCATTTTTGTCATTTTTGTCATTTTTGTCATTTTTGTCATTTTTGTCATTTTTGTCATTTTTGTCATATTTGTCATTCTTGTCATTCTTGTCATTTTTGTCATTTTTGTCATTTTTGTTATTATTGTAATTTTTGACAATGTTAGTATCCATTATGTAAGTTTTTGTCAAATTGACCCATTTGTCATTTTTTATCATTTTTTTTTTTTTTTTTGAATTATTCAATTTTGTAATTGTTGTCAATATAGTAAAATTTGTAAATTTTATCATTTTTTGTTTTTTTGTCAATTGGTACATAATTCAATTTCGTCTTTTTTGACGGTTTGATCAATTCATTTTAATATTTTGTAATGTAAATGTTATCAATTTCGTCAAATCGGTCGATTTTATCATTTTTGAGGATTGTGTTAACTTTAACGGTTTTGTCGATTTTCATAATTTTGTAAATTTGGTATGTTTTACAATTTATTCTTTGTTATCAATTGTGTCTTTTTTGTTAATTTTGTAAAATCTGTTAAATTGTACATCATTGAATTCTCTAGACTGAGAATTCATTGAACATTTTGCAATTGAGTGAAATATGCTTGAATCCAACTATCATCAAACAATGCTCGATTCGCTGTTGAAATGTCTGCTCTTATGCACATTATTCGGAATATTTTGTAAAAAAATTTATTGTTTTTTCGTCGGTTTATCTTTCAAGTACCTTCTTATTAAAATTGTTTTCAATAATTATTGAGAAATAACATCAGGAGCAAATTCCCTTTTAATTGTACGCTCGTTCCTAAAAGCTTCCCAAATGCTCTCTTAACTCTACTACGGAGGATTTGGTGGCGCCTTTTAAGAAAGAGATGCCAATGTGCCAATTTTTCAGCATTTGTCTGATTTTTCAAGGCTCAGTCTGATTGCCCATAGTATTTCTCTGATTTTTTTTATATATAAGCCTGATTTTGCCTGGTTTTTGTGAATGTGATGAAAAATTAGTAGTAAGGAACTGCATTATATACCTTTTTTGTAGTGAAAATGTCTTTCCACGAACGAAATAGCTTCCTGAGCACGAACGCCATGTGAGAAATCAGAAGATGAGATGGTGTGCATCGTCCACGTCCCCGTGTCGTTCTCAGAGCAATCTGTACTTTCGATCGCATTGACAGATTGCAAACATCACAAATCCTAAAGTTTGACGAAAAACGGAATACTGATGGTCATTTTTTGGTCGTTAGGTAGAATTTTCGGTTTTCCGCAGAACCACTAATCCGTCGAATCCGTAGGAAATGTTAAAAATCCGTAAATTTCGAGCATCGAGCTGTAGATCTGAAAAGGTGCTTAAAATTCGTAGATCTACGAAGAAATCCGTAGATTTGACAACGCTGCTGACGATTATAGCGTTGGGCGAAGGACGGGACTTACAATCGCTTTCGCATCGATGTGAGGATCAAGTCTATATGAATGACTCATTTAAGTACGGAGTTGTACCATGCAATTCAATTCATTTTCTTTATCCGGTTCGGCAAAAATTGGATCTGGAATACAAACCAAAGGAAAAAAACGCCGCAATTTTGACAGCTTTGTTGGATTTGTCAATAATTGCCATGATTGTCATTTTGTCCCCTCGTTTACTCACGGGAAATTGTACACCAATAAAGCGAGCCCATTGTCTATCGTGCCTTTTACGCCAATTTTTGATCATCTTGATAAGTGATTGCGACATATTGCTAGCAAGCAAAATGAACACGTTTTTTATGGTACGAATATTCACACTAATATTTACACAAATCCACAAACATCTTCCGAACTTGTCGAGCTGATTCGATAGGTAAAAGTATGTCTAAGATCCATAACTAATGATCTCCCAAATCGACTGATTACTATAACTTTCTATAAGAAAGACAAAAATGGTTAAAATCTAGAACTATCTGAGTGCCTCAATATAGGGTATCGATTGTTAACAAAAATGTTCATTAAAAAGTCAGTCTGTGTTAAACGCCTGTGGATAGGCAACAGAAGGATCAATGTTGAAAAGATAAAAATTACTCAATAAGAAACTTTTAAATCGGAAATCCATCGCTGTTTGGGCCACCCTAATAGAAAGTTTGTATAAAGTGGGTGAAAATCGTTAGGCAAACACCGCTAAATATGTTTACCTTGGAGCGTTGATATCCCCAGTGTATTTGGGGGCTCCAGTAAAGTTCAGCAATTGATGTTACCCTAATGTGTGAAGAAGAGCCTGCACCCTCCAATAATAGTCCAATAGTGGATTGCCGGGGCCGAAAAAACTAACTATCAACAACCACAGTCAACAATAAATCAAAACCACCGGAATGGTGCTAGCTTTGGGTAGCTAGCTACTGAACAAACCACACACTTGTGGGTACTTCACTTCTAATCAACTATTCAGATTCCAACAGATTCCTGTCACGCAACGGCATTAGCAAGACTGATTTTAGTGGCTGAATAATTGATGATTATCCATTTTGACGCCAATGTTGTGATGAGGTAGAGGGTCGGACGCGGCAGCTGGATTCGTCATAACTGTTGGTAAGTGTCCACTGTTCACCCTTTCCCTCTGGAAGATCGGAAACGGTGATGACAATGATGATGATGATGGAATGACACAGTTCCGAATGAATAATTTAGAATTTTTCTATCCGTTCTGTGTGGAAGACACTGATGGTCTATGCGGAATTTGTGTAGAACAACGTTGTTGTATTTTAATTGTTGTTTTCCACCGCGTCGTGCCCTAGGTTAGTTCCGTTGAGGAACACCCGGTCATTAAAGGACACGGATATGGGGCGCATAGATTTTCAAGTATTAATTACGATTAATGGCACGTTCAGATGGCCGATGGCCATGTCCAGCTGGATAACGGCTACCAAATGGCACTTTGTTAGAAAGCGTGTCTTGACGTAATCCCCGGAGCTGTCATTTCCCAGAACCACTCACTGATTCGCTAAAGTAAATCATGAACAGCGAAGTGACGTGTGTGATCGCAATGTTTTGCTAAACGGATCTACCACACACACACTCATGATGGGGTTGGGGTGGTTCGTCGCTCAAAAACAAGTCAAGTCTCGTCAGGTGACAGATTTGTGGGTAAGTTGATACCCATAGCGTTCCCCAGGTGAAACGGGAGCTCCCTAACCTTTCGCTCGATCGATTAATTAGCGAACATGACAAATGGAACTGTGCGCGGTTTGACGAATCACAATCCGCAACCACAAAACACCCGCTGAGACTTTGAGGCTTATGTTAGTCGGAGGATTAGTAGACCACAAACACGCACTAATTTTCTAGGCTTTTGATTGTCAGCCGTCACTTCTGTTACGCGAATATTTGAAAGTTTGACTCCTTGTTTTTCGTGTCTTAAGAACTCAATCCGAAGCTGAGTCGAGGAATCATCGAAAAGCTGATTGGGATTAGATCCTCCAAACACCAGACAACACACATCGATGACGCAACTGCTTTAACCTAGTGCAAAGTGCGTTATTGCACTACGCGTGGCGGTGTCGCCTCCGGCTTTTCTTGTACTAATTACCAACGCTAACGCCGACATGGCTTCTCAATCAAGTCATTAAAAGGAGCCCCAGATCATCCAGCCAAGCCTCCGCCATCCACCATCAACTGGACACACGCATCAAGAGACACGCATCCATAAATCTTCGACTCCGGCAAAAGTGCAACTGGACGTTGCTGATGCTGCTGCGGTAGCCAAGCAGATCGATCTATCGAACCCGAATTTATATTCCCCCGCTTCCTTCTTGTTTACAATTCTGTCTGACACGCATCGATCAACTCGCAACGCAGTCCGATTTGATTTAAAATCTGTCGATCAATGCGTGAGGGGCAAGATTAAGCCTACCTCGGGCACCAACCTATGGCACCAGATGATGGAGCGCCTGACATTCATCTTCGTCTGCATCGAAGCGGGCAACCACTTACGCGCACCAGCGCAATCGCGTCAGGTTATTTTCCTTGAGCGGGGAAAGGCTTTCAGTTTTGAAGATTACCCTGAAATGGGTCGTGGCATTGGTCACAATCATTCTTTTTTTTTCAGATGAGTTTATCTCCCAAGGTCATTCAACCCTCAAAAACCAATTTGCCATAAGGGACTTTCAGATCAGTCTAGTTTTGTTAGCGATGGCCGCTTCCCCAAGTTCCTAATGATGAATATTGGGAAGAGGTGCCAGGTGTCCTGATAAATCAGGATTTGTCCTAATTTTCGAAAGATCGTCCTAATTTTTAAATTGTCCTGATTTTTTTTAAAAATGGTCTTTAAATGTACTTAATTGTCCTGATTTTCAACAAAATATCTTAACTGTAACGGAATTTTAAGTTAAATTATCAGTATATCGAACAAATCTGTAATTACGTAGCTATACCGATAGTGATGTTCAGTTCAGATGTTATTAGAATGGTGATTTCCCATATAAACTGGAGGCCATCCAAGATTCTGGCTCGCCTCAGTTTACAAAATAAAGGCATCTTCAGTACCTATATTTCGCCTTTATTTATGGAATTTTAGCAAGATTTGTGGTGTACTGAAAAATTCTGATTTTTTCTTCATGTTTTTCGTGATTTAAAAAATCACCAGGCATCCCTACTTGTGAAAGCGTGCACAGAGTGCCTACAGCTACGGGTGGATGCATATTGAGGAAAAGTAGGCAAGGGGTACCAAAAGTTTCTTATAGGTGGGGGTGGAGACGGAGCACTTTTTGACAGCCAATTGTTCGCCTACCATGCCTACGATTACAATTGCCTGTCACAAGATGGACGATTCCGTGTGTTGGTATAAGAACACACCCGAAGCTGTACTCGCCCTGAGCGTGCATTCCGGACAGAGGTGCCAGGTGTCCAGATTTATCAGGATTTGTTCTGATTTTCGAGAGACCGTTCTGTTTTTTTTTTTTAACTCTGGAGTAGTCCTGATTTTTGATTTTTTTTCTTAAAAATGTCCTGAATTGTCCTGAATTTCTAAACAAACATCTCAATTATAATCAAATTTGTAGTTAACAATGAGAACTTCGAATAAATCAGTAAAGAAAGATAGTTAAACTTGATTAACCGGTGGTAATCGTCGGTTCAGATGATATGTAAGGGGCCGTCCACATACCACGTGGACAACTTAGGGGGGGGGGGGGGCAGGGGAGTATGAAAATGTCCACGCTTGTCCACGGAGAGGGGGGTAGGGGTTTGGGTCATGTCCACGTGGACAAACTTACCTTCAAAATATTTTCTAAAAGTGAAAAAAAATTAAGATGTTTAAATCAAAACCTTTCAAACCTTTCAAAGCTTTCCAGTTTAAGTTTGAACAATAAGCAAGTTATAAATAGAATAGTTTAGAAATTTAAAAATTATAAAATTATTTTATATCGGGAACTGATTAATTCCTTTTTTTTTTAAAATCAGCCATTTCAATAACAAAAAGGCAAAAAGTGGTGATTTCTATCTGTCAGATTTAGAAAAAAAGCAATATCAATTCTGTCCACGTGGACATCCGTGGAGGGGGGTAGGGGTTTGCCAAATGTCCACGCTTGTCCACGGAGGGGGGGGGAGGGGGTCAAAAATCTCATTTTTCTGTCCACGTGGTATCTGAACGGCCCCTAAATAGTGTTTTTGGTGTTAACTGCAGGCGAGCCAAGAAGCTGTTCACGTCTGTATCATAAATTATAGCGTTTACAGCACCTCTGTTTGCCTTTGTTTATGAAATCTGAGCGAAACTGCATATTATTTCCATGAATTCAGAAGTGTCCTGAAAAATCCTGATTTTTTTCTTCGCGGTGTCCTGATTTTTGACTAAAGCACCTGGCACCCCTGATTCCGGACACGAATTAATCAGGGATGTCAATTATACAAATAAGAACTTTTGTTCCTATTTTTGACTATGGAGATTTAGAAACTTAAAAAAGGTTGATCACAATATGCCCTGTTGTTTTGAAGAAGTTTTCGTGAGAAGTTTTGTTATGAGCATCAAGAGCATGCTGCTGACCCACGACTTCCCGCTAGCAGCCGGACAAGTAAAGGATTGTTGGCAAATTGCTCACTGAATTTGGCGCGAAAGCCAACATTTCGCTCTGGACCTTGCCATCGAAAAGTTCATCTTCCTTCCGACCATAAAAACGTTACATCATCAATTAATGAAAATAGTATCTATTTATTAGGCTTGGTCTTTTGTGAACCATAATATATGAATATTTAAAAGGTGTATGTTGGTTAGAGGCATCAAAAACTAGATAATAAAAAAAATTTTCTAAGAGTTGGTATGAAATAAAATTCTGTGAAAAACATGCAATGATGCATTTGAATGTAACTAAACATATTTGACTAACCAATTTTTTTCTATAATTTCCATATACGTATTCATTATGATTGTGATTTTATCAAACTTGGATGTAGATTTGAGAATCTCCAGACATAAGTCTTTCGAATAGCTTGGAAGATGTGTAGTAATGAACCATAACCTTGAAAATTCCGAAAGGCTAGTGTGAATTTAGGATTGGATAGAGACTAAAACAAAGTTGAAATTTTTTTTTTTCTTTTCAAAAACTAGGTACTATAAGTTTAAAAAAAATTAAAAAAGTAGTTTTTGGAAAATTGCTATTATTTTTTCAAATTTGGGAATTCTAGCAAATAATTTAGTTTCAAACAACCACAAACATTTTTCAGCACCTATTGAACGATGTTTGGAAGAAATTTGCAAAATCATAACGAAATAAATCAACTATTTCAAAAAAAAATTTCAATTTCGAGGGCTATAGCTTTTATAAGACTGAAGATAACGGCTTAAAACCTTTTCAGTTTTGTAATTCGAATTATAATGTTATTATTTCCCTAACTCAGTAATTATTATCTTCATTTAAAAATGTAATGGAACATAGGGTTAACTACCAATTCGATTCTCATTGAGATGATTTTTCTAATAATCAGGACAATGCAGAACATTTTGAAGATTTTTTTTTATTCGAGAGTTATTCAAAAATCAGGACGGTATTTCGAAAATCAGGACTGCGGTATGTATAGGACTGTGTGTAAGGGATAAATGAACCCAAGAGGCTTAAGGTCCAAAATTTAAAAAAAAAAACAGAAAATTAGGACACCTGGCACCTCTGATAAAGCTTCTAAAAAATTACATTGTCCTGTCACCAGATAGCGCTATTTGCGTCTCCCGTTTTATCGTTAAGTGGTGTATATCGGTTGAAGTATATCTCTGACCATGATCCTGATCTGATTATGATGAAAATGAACCTAAATAATAAAGATTCAGATCTAGATCCTATTCTTGATATTGACTCAGATCCTGGTACAGATCCAGATCTTTATCCAGACCCTTAATTTGATTTTCATCCAACTCCTGACTGCAAGCTTTTTGCTGATTCTGACCCTTATCATGATTCAGATTCAGATCCAGGTCATTATTCTTATTTATATCCCAATTTCTATCGATCCATATAAAGATAAAATCCAGATCGGGGTCATATCACGTTATTCTTATCCTGATCCAGATACTGATTCTGAATCAGAAACTGTCTCTGATCCTGATCATGATTCTGACCTTCATCCTGATTCTGATCTTGACTTTCCGTGGCTTGCTCCTTGTGGGGGGGGGGGGGGGAATTTTTTCATGCCTTCAATCAGGATATGGATATTCGGCGTTTCCTTCGTTGTTGTGAAAAGCCTTGGCAGCTTTGCTCCCTGTCCCTGTTTTTTTTATGAAGCATTATAGTTCAAGAATTTATCCATTCCGGAGTTATTATATGAATCCAAGAGAGCCACCCTTCAATCGCTCGCTGGGAACCGGGGAACAATTTGTACAAATAAAAAAAAACCCAGGCTGGTGTCAATTTGATGAGTGATTGTCTAATGACCTGCCCAAATAAGTAATGTGTCCGGCTGGGGCCTCATCATCAACCTGTCGATTACTTTTGATTGTCCAACGCACGAATTCCAAATAAACGCCCCCTCAAATCAATGACATGTCCCCGGCAAACAAACGAAGAGGTAACTTGCTTCATCCGGAGAGGAAGGGATAAATAAAATGATAAAAAAAAATAAACCATACAACTACTCACTGATCGATATCGTGGCACTGCCGATCGCAAACCACACACCGGGCGTCGTAACCTTCCTCGTCCTCTTCCTCCTCGCCGGATTCGACGGTTCCGTCCGGGCCACCTCCGGCACCACTTCCGGCACTGGTGTTGTTGCTGTTATTGCTGCTGCTACTGTGGTTGTTGTTGTTAGCGCTGCTGTTGTTCAGGTTCAGGATACTGCCGCCGCTGCTGCCGTGCAGTTGTTCCCTATGACTAGATGAATCGAGATCGGCCGATGTGTTGTACTCGTCGTCGTACGCCTCGCTGTGTTGAGAACCTGTGGCGAAAAGAAAAAGAAGTGCAAAGGTTAGAACTAAAAATTGAAACATCCATTAGGAATTCACTTATGAGTGAAGGCATCCACGTGCTGCGTCGTGACAGACTCGGTCCAAATCAATCAACCTGTTATACCCGACCACGACCTAGATCACCCCCAAAAACAAGCAAAACACATGTTCGTAAAGGTACAGGTTTGTGGAGATGAAACCCACAGCCCGGAAAAAAAAACAAATGAGCTCCGGAGGTTTGTTGAGATTCGTAGCGGCGATGATTGGCCCACATCAATCACCCCCTTTGGAAACGTGATCATTATTGCTTCGAAACAATAAAAAAAAGGTTAAAACAAAGTCCCAAAAAATCACTTTTTGGAAGCGATGGCTAGCCCACACCTTGCGCTGAGGCAAGCCGAGAAATTTCTACATGGTGTGGCAGCAAGATGCCACCATTATGTTGAGGCTCCAGTGCCTTTCGGTTCGCCATATCATTAAAAACTACCTTGGTAACCCGCCAAAGTTGATCCTCCCCCAGGAATTCCGACTGGCGCGTAACATAACCTAACATATGAGCTCGAGGAATCTGATCGACTCTTCGATGTTTTTTGGATTTTTGGTGTTTGCGCTTGCAGACAATTAATCATACGATATTTTTTTAACAATCCTCACCTTCACTTTTAAAGCAGTGGCGTTTCCAAACACGTTTTTGTGTTTGAGAATAATTTTTTTTTAAATTGCATAACCAAAGGCGCAATTCTTTACATAAAAATGTTTTAAGTGGTTTGGTTTACAAACGTCTTCAAGGAAGACCCTAGGTGACATGCACTCAAACGATCGCTCTAGTTCAATAGAAATCTGCACCCTAGACTAGACCGTAGTAATGATCGCACTAATTGATTTTCGCCAAAAACCTCACAAGCGGCACCCTAAAACCATCAACAAAAATCTATAGAGAAAAAAATATAAACGATCACAAATGAAAAATAACCTTTTTGACGCGCTAGATTAGTCCCTCCGTCGCGACGGAAGAAAGATGATCGATTCCAACAAAACCGAATCCAAAAAAAGCCAGCTAAAGGTTCCAAAAGCTCACGATTCCAAACACCTGATAAGTTGAGCTGGTCGACCCAAACACGAAAAAGTGCTTTCACTAATCGCGGATAGCGGATACTTTCGGTGCTAGATCCAAAACCGAAGGAGGAAGCGGAAGATTAGCCACCGATGATATGGGTTCCAAATGCGCGTTGGTGGCCTTCGAGGCCGAGGGAAGTGCAAAATTTGAAAGATGTACCAACCTTCCGCAAACCAGCGATCAATTATTGGGGGACAGGTTCCCTAACTAACTTCAACGAAAACAAAAAAAACTTAAGATGGGATTGATCCTAAATCGGAATTTGCACATTTTGGGGACAGGTAGAAATCCCGCGAAACCCGATGAAGGCGATGAGTTGGTGTTGATTCGTCCCATCAGGATTGTTGTTTGATTGGATCAAATTTCATGCCCGAAAAAAAAAAGATTGATTCACCAACTGAAGTTTTTGTGACCCCCAAATAGAGCAAGGTGAGCAAGCTAGAGTGTTGATGATAGGAGAGATCCGAGCAGAGCAGGGACATTAAGTTTTGTTGGATAGTTGGTTGTTTTAAGTCACTTTTTACTCCACACTTTTGGACCATATATCAACTATCAGCCCGGTGATTGGATTGGATTGGATTGAATTGGATGGACGGAAACGGGTTCGACAGGATACTGATTTGCGATCGACGCCGCCGCCAAAAATTAGAAAGTTGATTTGGATGACCACGCGTTAGTTTGATTGATTTCGGACCTAAGCATTGAGCATTTCGACATGTTTAGGATGGTTTTTGCAAACTTTCGATTGATCGAACTTGATTTTTGAGAAATGGAAACTCCTTTTGCTTGTTTATTCGGACAAATGCCCTTTCCAGTAGTCCAGTTGTTAACTTTAAGTTTTAAATTTAAATCTGAATATTTCTTTTACGACTATGCAAGTTATAAAGTTCACAAGATTGAAGTGTCCATTCTTGTGTCATTTTGTGTTTGTATCATATTTGTGTCAATTTTGTGTTATATTTGTGTCATTTTTGTGTCATTTTGTGTCATTTTTGTGTCATGTTTGAGTCAGTTTTTTAACATTTTTGTCATTTTTGTCATTTTTGTCGTTTTTGTCATTTTTGTCATTTTTGTCGTTTTTGTCATTTTTGTCATTTTTGTCATTTTTGTCATTTTTGTCATTTTTGTCATTTTTGTCATTTTTGTCATTTTTGTCATTTTTGTCATTTTTGTCATTTTTGTCATTTTTGTCATTTTTGTCATTTTTGTCATTTTTGTCATTTTTGTCATTTTTGTCATTTTTGTCATTTTTGTCATTTTTGTCATTTTTGTCATTTTTGTCATTTTTGTCATTTTTGTCATTTTTGTCATTTTTGTCATTTTTGTCATTTTTGTCATTTTTGTCATTTTTGTCATTTTTGTCATTTTTGTCATTTTTGTCATTTTTGTCATTTTTGTCATTTTTGTCATTTTTGTCATTTTTGTCATTTTTGTCATTTTTGTCATTTTTGTCATTTTTGTCATTTTTGTCATTTTTGTCATTTTTGTCATTTTTGTCATTTTTGTCATTTTTGTCATTTTTGTCATTTTTGTCATTTTTGTCATTTTTGTCATTTTTGTCATTTTTGTCATTTTTGTCATTTTTGTCATTTTTGTCATTTTTGTCATTTTTGTCATTTTTGTCATTTTTGTCATTTTTGTCATTTTTGTCATTTTTGTCATTTTTTGTCATTTTTGTCATTTTTGTCATTTTTGTCATTTTTGTCATTTTTGTCATTTTTGTCATTTCTGTCATTTCTGTCATTTTTGTCATTTTTGTCATTTTTGTCATTTTTGTCATTTTTGTCATTTTTGTCATTTTTGTCATTTTTGTCATTTTTGTCATTTTTGTCATTTTTGTCATTTTTGTCATTTTTGTCATTTTTGTCATTTTTGTCATTTTTGTCATTTTTGTCATTTTTGTCATTTTTGTCATTTTTGTCATTTTTGTCATTTTTGTCATTTTTGTCATTTTTGTCATTTTTGTCATTTTTGACATTTTTGTTATTTTTGTAATTTTTGTAATTTTTTGAATTTTTCGTAATTTTTGTAATTTTTGTAATTTTTGTGATTTTTGGATATTTTGTAATTTTTGCAATTTTGCTGTATTTTTTTGTAATTTTTTGTAATTCAATAATATTTGTAATTTTTGTATATTTTGTATTTTTAATAATTTTTGTAATTTTTGTAATTTTTGTTTTTTTTTTGTAATTTTTGTAATTTCTGTAATTTTTATAATTTTTGTAATTTTTGTAATTTTTGTAATTTTTGTAATTTTTGTAATTTTTGTAATTTTTGTAATTTTTGAAATTTTTGTAATTTTTGTAATTTTTGTCATTTTTGTCATTTTTGTAATTTTTGTAATTTTTGTATTTTTGTAATTTTTGTAATTTTTGTAATTTTTTGTAATTTTTGTAATTTTTGTAATTTTTGTAATTTTTGTAATTTTTGTAATTTTTGTAATTTTTGTAATTTTTGTAATTTTTGTAATTTTTGTAATTTTTGTAATTTTTGTAATTTTTGTAATTTTTGTAATTTTTGTAATTTTTGTAATTTTTTTAATTTTTTAATTTTTTTAATTTTTGTAATTTTTGTAATTTTTGTAATTTTTGTAATTTTTGTAATTTTTGTAATTTTTGTAATTTTTGTAATTTTTGTAATTTTTGTAATTTTTGTAATTTTTGTAAGTTTTGTCATTTTTGTAATTGTTGTAATTGTTGTAATTTTTGTAATTTTTGTAATTTTTGTAATTTTTGTAATTTTTGTAATTTTTGTAATTTCTGTAATTTTTGTAATTTTTGTAATTTTTGTAATTTTTGTAATTTTTGTAATTTTTGTAATTTTTGTAATTTTTGTAATTTTTGTAATTTTTGTAATTTTTGTAATTTTTGTAATTTTTGTAATTTTTGTAATTTTTGTAATTTTTGTAATTTTTGTAATTTTTGTAATTTTTGTAATTTTTGTAATTTTTGTAGTTTTTGTAATTTTTGTAATTTTTGTAATTTTTGTAAGTTTTTTAATTTTTGTAATTTTTGTAATTTTTGTAATTTTGGTCATTTTTGTAATTTTTGTAATTTTTGTAATTTTTGTAATTTTTGTAATTTTTGTAATTTTTGTAATTTTTGTAATTTTTGTAATTTTTGTAATTTTTGTAATTTTTGTAATTTTTGTAATTTTTGTAATTTTTGTAATTTTTGTAATTTTTGTAATTTTTGTAATTTTTGTAATTTTTGTAATTTTTGTAATTTTTGTAATTTTTGTAATTTTTGTAATTTTTGTAATTTTTGTAATTTTTGTTATTTTTTTAATTTTTGTAATTTTTGTAATTTTTGTAATTTTTGTAATTTTTGTAATTTTTGTAATTTTTGTAATTTTTGTAATTTTCGTAATTTTTGTAATTTTTGTAATTTTTGTAATTTTTGTAATTTTTGTAATTTTTGTAATTTTTGTAATTTTTGTTATTTTTGTTATTTTTGTAATTTTTGTCAGTTTTGTGACATTTCCGTGTCATTTTTGTCATTTTTGAAGTATAGATAATATGATTTGGAATGTTGTTCCTGATATTCATTTGAAATTGTACTTGCCCCGGCGAAAAAGACCGAGTGGCTTAAGATGCGCAGATTTGAAAGGCTGACAATGAGTTTCTTTTGGGGACTGTTCAAATATTACGTAACACAATTTTCGAGCATTTTCGACCCCCCTTCTCCCCTACGCAACAAATTCGTTTCAGAATTTCTAAGCAAAATTCACAAAGCGTAACCAGCTGCTATACCCCCTGGTCCCTTAAAGCGTTATGTAATGTTTGAATGGTTCCTTGGGACTGTTCCGGGTTTTAAAAGCGCCTTAATTTATACTAGAAAGTTGATAGTAAACATTTTTGGGAAGTTTGACGTAGTAAATGTTTGACGCCAAAGTGTATGCAACGCATAGACTTGAGATACCAATTTTTTTATGTTGTCCATCGATCCTATTCCTCGATCTAGGCTAAATGTTTATCTCCCTAACCGATGGCGTATTCCATCCAGATGACACCTTTCATCGTGTTTTTTTTTCAGAAACAAATCCATGTCAAGCTTCGACAAAACCCTGCACCAGATCAATTCCTCAGCAACTGTTGAAAAACGGGTGAAACAAAAACGATCCCATTTGCCACTTGAGAGCGCTTCCAGGTGTCACCACGCCACACCGCGTTGGGTGTCGGTTGAGTACCTTTTTTGTCAAACTTCCTCACAAGCTGACTTTAGCTAAGATCTTCTCACTCGAGTCTATTTGAGCTATGTGTGGTTGTTGAGTGGCGACTCACGACACGGTTTACTCCAGGCGAAGTTAAAAAAAAAAACTACTGACAAATCACCCCTTAACTCATCTTTCAAGTCGGCAGAGTCGTGTCGTGGTGTCCCCGAGGGTAGTCAGCCACAGTTCAAAAAAAACTTTTCGAACAAGAAAGCAGGAAATAGAACACTTTGTTCAAATCATCTCTGGACTGATGTTGAAGAGTTGATGCACTTGGTCATCATCATCGTCAAGGCGTTGGTCATGTCCGATTTGCGCTGTTTTTTTGTGTCTTACATCCAAGAACTAGATCTGTTTGCGGTTTCCCTATCGTCGAATCAGAGCTACTTCAGAAGCTGTGACGTGAGGGCAAGTGAGTGAGTGTGCTGCAGCTCGTGTGCATAATTAGCTGTGAATAAATTAAACTGATGGCGGCCAGCCGGCCACTCGATCCGGTTGCAGCCAGCTTCCGACTCTGGTCCACCCGCGTTTTTTGTTTGCAAAAAAAAATGTGACGGCCGGCGGAAGTGAGGATGCGCGGGTGGATGGGCACTTCGAAACAGGTCAACCTGATCCAGGGGACACAACAACGGCAGAAAAAAAAACTAGTGCTCAAGTTCATCGCGTGTTTTGCGGTTATTTTCCCCTCAGCCGACCGCCACAGGAAGAGCATTTGTTCCAGTAGTTTTTTTCTTCTTCTTGTGAAGCTACTGCCCATCCAAGATGCTGCTCTAATATGGTCAGCATGTTCATACCCTGGAGAGCTACCGACTTGAATGGGTTGAAGAGGGCTCGCTCGTCTCGATTAAAAGCACGGAATAGAAGCGGAATAAGGAAAGCCACGAATGTGCCCGAGGAAACAACATGCTTCTCCTGGAGGTGCTCTGGATTCGAACGTGGTTAATCCCCTCAGAGAGCCGGGGAATGCAAGATGCATCTCAACCCGTAACTCTTTTCCTCGAAGTTCCTCCACATTTAATATAGATACCGGATCCCCGCTCCTTACCTAGTCAATGCTCAGCACAAAGTAATTTATGGCGCAGGTCACGGAGCAGCATCATCACATCTTCTAAACAGAGCGTGAAGAGGCTCGTGGATCCCTCTTTCCATTTTTTTCCAACTCCTTCTCCGGACTAGGAAAAAAAAAACTGCGCCCCGGTTATGGGTCAGTAGGAACGAAGGTGTGCGGTTTTTGCCGATCCCCGCAACGATCGATCGATTGGCGTACTGCGCAAGTTCTTTAGATTTCTTTATGGCTTCTTCGAAGAAAATGGATCGAACTGCAAGAACCGAAAGAAGGAATGCTTCCCCGTGAGGAAATAAAGATAGAGTATTCTTAACCGAGTTTCGAACAGTCAGGGGCATGGGCGCAATTTGCTTATCTGGTTCAATTATGGTTCCTATAGTTCTTAGATTCTTAGAAGTTAAGAGTACAATAGAAAACAAATCGAAAAATGCTGTTAGTAATTTGTACACTAAAGTACACTAAATCTTAAAATTGGTAGTCAAAATTTCTGAAGAGGAGCTTCTGTAAAAAAAAGTTTATTAATTTGAATTTACAGCAGAGAAATTTCCTCAGAAAGCGTATCTCCTGTCTGGTTTACTCTAATTACATTTTCTTTAGCTGGTTCAGCCTGATGTTATACTACATATGATCCAGATTCTTAGCTTAATAACTTAATTTATTTCGATTAAATTTAATCGTCTGTGCGTAAACAAGTCAAGGATTGATACTGAGAAAATGAAATGAAAAACCAAAAATGAAAATAAAAGTTACAGAGGTGGTTTATAAGAAACGACCGAGAAGTTAACTTAGAGTTATGGCAGCCTATCTTGTGTTAATGTGTTCTTCGTATTGAATTAGCATACTCGAATAAACTTTGTCGATTTTTTATTCCAGTAATTATACTAAAAACTCTTCTATAAATTGTTGTTTAATACCTTTTTTTTGGTCTAGAACGGCCAGTTAAAATAATGCTGAATAACAAAAGGCAAATTAAATGTAAGTATAAGCGGCTTCAAGGCCAATTCGTCGAACTGTTTGCGCCCGGCAGTTATGCAACTGGTGCGATCTATATACGAGCTTTATATCAAACGCATGTGAGAAGAACATGCTTACAATTACTGCTTTGATCTAAACGCCTGAGCTGGCTTGATATGTCTTTTAGGAAAGATGTCCGTTAATGAAGCTATTTTCGTGACGCAAGACGCATTTGCAAATGTCAATTTGCCCTCCTGTAGTGTTGCCGTAAGACGTAATTCTACGTCAAAAAATCATTCCAAATAAAATCAATTGTGCTAGATCAATTGTCAACCAAAATTTAGGTAATGTAGCTCCCTAACTCTTTGTGAGCGATTTGATTTTCTTGTTAGATTTTCACTGAGCTAGCGGATAAGAAAGTTCAGCAGAGTTGTACTTCCACTGACTGAAGAAGTGCAGATGTGGCGATAGACGAAACACGGAGAAAAAAGTATAGTTTTATCAACTGTAATCAATCATATTGAGGATTGATTCTCGACCAACAACATTTATAAAATATTCAACTATACTTGTATGATTGGTTTTATGAATTCAACTAGCAATATCAATCAATCAATCAACGACAATTGTATGATTGATTCAACCATAAATATAATAAATTCAACTATATATACTGATGAATGTCAGGAATTCAACTAAATATATTGTAGATTCAACTATACAGATATTAGTTGATTTAACTATAAATATGATTGAATCAATTAAACTTCCATGATTGATTTTAAGCGTTCGACTATATTTCATAGTTGTTATTTTTTATAAGTTTTCCTACATTTATTTTTATTTTCATTTTGATTTTATACATATTTTGTTTATTTGTTAGCACAAAAAAGATTATGTTAACAACGAATAATATAATAATGCCTTGTTCGGGTTAGGAGTCAGCACATCAATGGTTTTGGCATTGTCCAACCATTTACCGATGAAACGCAAATCGGTGCCACCCAACCGGGATGTCTACTACCGATTTTTCCAGCGGCATCACTTGCAATTTTACATTTGAATCTAACATATTTATAGTTGAATGTTAGAGGTCAACAAGAAATGTATGGTTGAATCTATTATATTTATAGTTGAATGGATAAAATAAATCATACAACTGTAGTTGATTCTATCATATTTAGAATTGAATCTATTATACCATTATAGTTGAATCTATTATACTAATATTTGATTGCGTATGGTCAATCATCAGTTTGTAGTTAAGTCTATTGCATTTTTATGTGAATGCAAAAAAAATCAACTGCGCTTTGATGATTGGTATAACCAGCTGAAGTAATTAGAACAACAGTCGTCTTTGCCTAAGTGGATACACAATTTTGCGGTTCAAATCCTTGTTTTCCTACGATCCGGCCTTTACCCCTGGATTTATGCACCCTCTTGCTTAACCTTATAAAAGCCAACCCAATCTTTGCTTAAATCTACATAAAACCAAAGTCAATGATTATTTTAAGCTACTTTTGAGCAAAATGTTTCAAACATGGTAATCAAATAGTTCATGCTAATGGCAACTATTTGACATGCAGTTGTCAAAAGCTACATCTGGAAGAAGCTTAAAACAAAAGAAAACTGGAAATAGATATATTTTTTTCGAAAAAAAAAAGTTAATTTTAGTAACCTTGGAAATCCTTGGTTCATGTGTTTTTTTTATCTTAAAATTTTTTGGCAGGTAGGTCTAAGAGTTACAACCATTCCGGATTGATTTTTTTTTAAATAAAAATGATTCTAAGTTAGAGAGAAATATAAATATCGTCTAAAGACGGGGTCGAAAATACGAGAAAGCAAATCGAAAATGTGTCCAATTTTAATTTTCGTATAAGTTGAAATATCTCAGTTCTTTGTAAAACCAATTTTATCCAAAATTATACAAAAATATAGCTATGAGTCAATCTAAATCTGTTCCAAAGTTTCGATAAAAATGTAGTTGAAATGTAGAAAAATTGCAACCGAAAAATACTTCAAATTAAATTTTTTAGCACCTGTGGTTAAGCAATTTTTGAAAATTTAATAAAAAATGATCATCAACGATAAAGTTATTCGTAGAACAAAAATTGTTAGTAATCATATGACTAAGCTTTTGTGATTTTTTTCAGCGAAAAAAAAATTTGGGTTTTAGACGGTCAACTTCCGCTAACTGAGAACGCAAAATCTTGGAGGAGTTGGTTTTTCCATAGGTCAAATAGATCAACAGTTCAGTTTAACAACTTAAATAAGTAAAAAAATCAAATTTTTCAAAGATTGATTTCAGAAAACGAAACTGGAATTATAGAAAAAAAAATTTAATCATTTTGTTCCAATTTTCTTTACCCCTTGCACAGACTTGGACCTTCCTCGAGTATGGATGTCGAAAAAGATGAAAAATTGGATTGGATTGCTGATCAAAATTATTTGAATTGATTAAAGAAAACGATAGAAAATTAAATCACCGGATTTATTTTATTTAGAATTTGTATAAAATTTCTTAACCTCTGTACTCCACCGAATACACAAGTTAAATCCAGTGCCCAGCACAAAAACGCTAATTTCTAATTGGTCCACGAACTTTTTCATATCAAGTTTATTAACACGCTTAGTTTTTCGTGAGCTTATCAATATGAAACGCTTTTTTAAGTTCTTCTTACTAAACAATGTAAAATCTATAAAATGTTCGGTCATTGACAAAATTAGTTCATTATTTCGTCATCATTGCAAATCAAAAACTTCAATACGACCATGCTTTAAAATTTTGTTTTCCAAAATTGATTCGAGATGAAAATCGGTCTCAAGTTTTCTCTAGAATACTGAATCAAAGCTATTTTAAGATTCCCTTCAATTCAACCACGGTATAAATTTCAGATACCGGTCTATCGAGCGTTATCTCATTGAATAAGATAATAAGCATTTATTAAAATATCGGAACCTGAAGTGTTCTTATACCGTGGTTGAGTTGAAAGGAATCTTTCGATTGCTTTTAATCAGTAGAATTATTCAACCAAGTAGGCTCACAACACATATTAAATAGAGTCTCTAGAATAAGGTTGCCAGAATTTTTTCAGCACGTATCCGGGCCGGACAAACCGGGCAATTTTTGTATAAAAACCTGGCACAATCCGGGCATTCGATTTCTAATTGACGACCACAAATCCGGGCAATATCTGGGCAAATTTTGTAAATACTCAGAAATTCGTCAACAAAAATCAAGAGAAAAAAAATTTTAAATTTTTTTTTTTCGTCGAAACTCATCTATAGATTTTGAACCGTATTTTAGGCTTCCAAAAAATCTTTCATGATTTTTTAAAATAAAACTTGCTCAAAAAATTTTGTTTTGGAGATGTTTGTTGTTTTTTTTATTAGTTTGCCAAATAAAGTGAATAAATCCGGGCATTTTTCAATGAAATCCGGGCAACCGGGCCGGGCCGGATTGTTCTTAAATTAAGTATTAAATATCCGGGCAAACCCGGATAAAACCGGGCAATCTGGCAACATTACTCTAGAACTATGTTTTATTTTTTTAATTTCTTCTACCCCTGGATTAATGCACAGAGGTTTGGCATTCTTCGAGTATGGATGCCGGAAAAGATGGAAAAAATAGATTGGGAGCAATATCTGATAAACGTTGATAAAGCTATGCATCCATATCCATTGATACAAGAAGCAGAAAATTTTATGTGCGTTTTCTTACGCAAGAATTCTACGGAATTAAGCGGATCTTCCTCGCACGAAGACTTAAGAAAGAGAAGAAAATAAACACTAAACTACAACCATCCAGAGGATAAACCAATTGATGCTCGCTGATGTGTTTTTTTAAGTCTGGCACGACTTTGAAGAAAAATCTGCTTCAAGCAGAAGCATACATATAGTCCTTTAGTCCTTTCACATTGAGAAGTTTAACTTACTCTCGAAACAACTTTTCAGCGGCAATCAAAATTCATTTGTAACTATTATGAAAGTAAAAATTATAAAAATTTAACACTTTGTTTAAAATATATTTGCAAAAATTGCCACTTACTTGCACACTCTAAAACTCAAGAACTGATTCAAGATAACTGTGAAGAGGCACTCTTCTTCAGGGATGCACCTCCAATAAACACTCAAATCAAAAGGATTCACCACTAGGATCTTCACTGACAAGCACACTTAACTTTGAAGATTCACCAGGAGAATTCGGGACCTTCCGACCTGTAGCTCACCGCGGTGACGATTGTCGACCGGTCAGGATTCAACGTCGCATCAAACCAAACGCTTCCAATTCCGGAGAGCGCGCTCCGGTCACTTCAGGTGTAAGTTAAAAAAAACCTCCCCCAGCCCAAATTCCCACCCAATGCATACAGAGGAGACAGACAGACATACAACAGGACACCATCAACTTAGTCATAAGTCACGGTGACGAGCACCCACTACCAGAAAAGGAAAACGCACATATGGAAATGATTTGCGCTGCACTACATTCACAGGACACACAGGACACGATTTTCCCCCTTCTTTGAGGCAGAAAACCAAACACGGAAGCTACCTGTCCGGTCAAAGCTAGAAGGAAAATTATTTCGAAAACACTTCAGCTGAGGTGGCTTACAGAATAACAATATTTGGAAGGGGGTGCCTTATGGGGCGATGGCCAGGGGATGTAACGCATGTAACGGATGATTCGTGCGCAACCTTCCGGAACCTTGCTGAGGGTAGGACGAGCTTTATTCATAAAAAAATTACTGTAACTCAAGGTTATCCAAAAACTAGAAAGAGTGTGCAGTAGGGATTTCAAAAAAAAAAAAAAAGAATACAGCAGAGAAGTTTTTTTTATGTTGATTTTAAGACATTTTCGAATATCGAAGATTATCTGTTGAAATCACTCAGATTTTATGACGTCTGGGTGTTTCTTTCCAAAAGCAGCTTTTCTCACTTCACATTTTCAGCTTAGGCTCAGTTTATGTTTTTTTTGTGTCATTTCGTGTTATTTTTGAATCATTTTCGTGTTATTTTTGTGCCATTTTTATGCCATTTTAATGCCATTTTAATGTAATTTTTGTGTCATTTTAGTGCCATTTTTGTGCCATTTTTGTGCCATTTTTGTGCCATTTTTGTGCCATTTTTGTGCCATTTTTGTGCCATTTTTGTGTCATTTTTGCCTTGTTCGTCATTTTTGTATTTTTTGTCATTTTTGTCATTTTTGTCATTTTTGTCATTTTTGTCATTTTTGTCATTTTTGTCATTTTTGTCATTTTTGTCATTTTTGTCATTTTTGTCATTTTTGTCATTTTTGTCATTTTTGTCATTTTTGTCATTTTTGTCATTTTTGTCATTTTTGTCATTTTTGTCATTTTTGTCATTTTTGTCATTTTTGTCATTTTTGTCATTTTTGTCATTTTTGTCATTTTTGTCATTGTTGTCATTTTTGTCATTTTTGTCATTTTTGTCATTTTTGTCATTTTTGTCATTTTTGTCATTTTTGACATTTTTGTAATTTTTAAAATTTATGTTTTTTTTGTCATTTTTGTCATTTTTGTCATTTTTGTCATTTTTGTCATTTTTGTCATTTTTGTCATTTTTGTCATTTTTGACATTTTTGTAATTTTTAAAATTTATGTTTTTTTTTTTGTCATTATCCAGCTGAAAGTCTGATTGAAAGAGATCTAAAAATAGATTGCATAAATGATTGCGAAATACTAACTGATGAAGTTAATGCACGCTTTTTCTTAAAGCAATCATTCAAAAAGATTCTGCATGATTTTGTAATTTATTCAAAGAAATTATTCAACAAAATTGAGAACCATAATTAAATTTAATTAACTCAATGCTTTGTAGAGCTCTGAATCTCTTATTTACTAGACAAATATGTAGGAGTGAAAACTACAAATAGTTATAACAGCGACAAAGATTAATTGTTTTGGGGCGCTTCGAGTAAGTTCGAATCTAACTCCCGTCTGAGAATTAAGCCATTCAATTAGGTTCTGGTGACACTTTCGATGTTCTGAGACGGATGAATGGCGCCATCGAGATCTTGGAACCAAAATCCATCGATTCGAGCTATTTCTTCCTCCGGTGCTGATTGATTGTTGACAATAGGATCTCGCCCACTCACCGGCGCACACAGGGGAAAACGATGTAAAAAGGTGATCAAAATTGTTTACGCCAAAACGGAGCGTTTTAGACCCATAGTGTCTTCGGGACATTTTACCTACATTCAAAGCACTTTAAAATGAGCTTTTGATAAAAATGATTAAATCACCTAGCAGTGAGATAGAAAAATTATTTTTTGTATTTTTCATTTTAGAGCACTTATGTCTTTGGCAAGTTTTTAGATTGTAAAAAATGTAGCAATTTTGTTGAAGACGTCAACATCGTAGAAGCTAACCCAAAAAAGTTAGAAGGTTTCAAAATAAAAAAATATTTTTTTATCAAAATTTTCAGTATTTTAACGATATCTTTCCAGGCCGAGCTTATTCGAGCAAGATAAGTTTGAAAGAGTTTTGAGTCACTTAAAATCAAAGAGTTTTGTGGAACACACTTAATAAAAATATTTAGACTGAAACGAGTTAGATCGGAAAAACTAAGCAAAAATAGCTGTTTTCGAACACCTGTATCTTTCTAGTTCGGTTGAGTTCGGTTCATTTTTTGGTTGCATTTGAATCAGGCAGGTTTCAACGTTATAAAAACATGAAGTTTATAACGTTAAGTTGTTTATTTTGTAGCTTTATAAGTGATTAAAGTTAGCTATTTTCAAGGAATCTATAGGACAAATTCCAAGTTTATTTATACTGACAATTAGCAACCGTTTTTATTTTGGTGAAACTTTAGCCAAATCATTCTCTCGCTCGCGTATGACGTTTTTAAGTCTGCATTGACGAACCTTATCATCTACCTTTCCACTTACAATACAATATACTTGATGAGTTTGTTTTTCGATTAGCTAGTTTTAAATGCAAAAAAAAATTTCCTATAGATTCCTTGAAAATAGCTAATTTTAATCACTTATAAAGCTACAAAATAAACAACTTAACGTTATAAACTTCATGTTTTTATAACGTTGAAACCTGCCTGATTCAAATGCAACCAAAAAATGAACCGAACTCAACCGAACTAGAAAGATACAGGTGTTCGAAAACAGCTATTTTTGCTTAGTTTTTCCGATCTAACTCGTTTCAGTCTAAATATTTTTATTAAGTGTGTTCCACAAAACTCTTTGATTTTAAGTGACTCAAAACTCTTTCAAACTTATCTTGCTCGAATAAGCTCGGCCTGGAAAGATATCGTTAAAATACTGAAAATTTTGATAAAAAAATATTTTTTTATTTTGAAACCTTCTAACTTTTTTGGGTTAGCTTCTACGATGTTGACGTCTTCAACAAAATTGCTACATTTTTTACAATCTAAAAACTTGCCAAAGACATAAGTGCTCTAAAATGAAAAATACAAAAAATAATTTTTCTATCTCACTGCTAGGTGATTTAATCATTTTTATCAAAAGCTCATTTTAAAGTGCTTTGAATGTAGGTAAAATGTCCCGAAGACACTATGGGTCTAAAACGCTCCGTTTTGGCGTAAACAGTTTTGACCACCTTTTTACATCGTTTTCCCCTGTGTGCGGCGTCAGAATTAGCTAGATACCTACTTCCTTGAGTCTGTTACTAGCTAGAGGTATTATTGGTGGGCCGAAATGTCAGCTGCAAATTATGCAGCCGCGCATAAAGACGGAACTCTTGAACATAACAATCACCCACCTTCGGAGGCCTTCCTCGTTCGAGTTCGGCCCTTTTCGATTCATATTCATAGAGTTTTTCTGGAGTACAAAATTCCCACGCATATTCCCATAGCGCACCGTCGTTTTCGAAGTCATTTGAAGTCAACCATAGGTAGAGGAATGCGAAAGAAGTCTCCCTGGAAGGTGTCTTCTAGAAGCCCAAAAGTTTCCCAAGTGAGTTACTCATCCTTGACTTCCTAAACCATCGAATTGCACGCTTCTTGAACTCGCGCGTCAGATGGCCACCAAAGTTCCTGCCAATGCGACGCGACGGACAAGGGCGTTTGTCTTGGACAGGAACATTACCGGCTCATAAGGGAATTTCCTTTGCTGCCGGAGACACTTTTTCTTTGGGTAGCGAAATTCCCACGATCAACGAGCAGATGACGCTTGCAGTTTTTGGAGTCATAATTATTGAAAAATATTAAAACAAAAAACTTCATTCGTTCAAAACTAAATCATTCTTATAGTCTCGTTGAAACAGTTAAAATTCATGTTTGAAATATTTTTCGAACCTGAAACCGAAATCATAACCAGAAAATTAATTCCATTATTCAAATCAACTTTCAACGGTTTCCTGTGTTGGTTGCAAACCTTACTCGGGCACCTGAAAAGCTATTTTCGGAAAAGCCAAGAGTCCTGCTGACAGGTGGTCCTGGAAAAGATGGTAAACTCAAGTTCGAAGCTACTCTAATTAAAAATTTCCGACGCAAAACCACAGAAACCAAAGTTTAAGTCGTTCAAAATCCCGAAACAATCATCCAATGGCTGGTGAGTGACTCGAGCCAACGGACCCGATAAGGATCGTACCTTTGGTAGGAAAACTTAAAAAAAATAAACGCGAGGGAGTCAACAGTCCTTTTGGAGAAGTAAACACCGGAAGTGAGCAGCAGAGGGACATGTCGTGATCTGAACTCCGGCCGGCTCGGTTGTTGCCTCCGATAATGACTCAGGTGCTGTTGCAAATGGAGCGAGTGCGCCCGGCAGTTGATCCCTCGGTAATTTTGATCGGAATACGGACAAGTCAAACGGTTTTGGCCTCTAAAACAGTTCATGGCCCGTGGACAGATGAGGGGAGTGATTTATAGCAACCAAATCTCTCATCGTCGGTTTTTTTTTTAATTTAGGAACGAATAGCTGGCACGCGCTTAGCCGTTGTTGACTTTTTGTTGTAGTTCAGTGATTAAAATCAAGCCATTCGCAGGACACACATTCGTAAATGAGTTCAATTGCTACTCGGAAGACGTTTGATCGAATCCCACCGATCGATGACGTCAACTGGCTTGAGGATTCCTGAGAAAATTTGTGTTCTCACGAAACGGTAAGGCACCTCCTCATGGTTTTTGCAGGCAATAATCGTCTAACTGGAGCATCTGGAGACTTGCTTACCGAACCGTGAACTCCAGATGGTTCCAGGAACGAGTTCTTCTGAGGGGGTGAATATCCTTCAGAAAATTATGCTCGCGTTCCTTTTGAATTTGATATTAGGTCATGCAGAGGGAAGACGAGGCATATGAAATGAGAATTGAGGATTGAGGAATATTGAAAAGAAAATAAAAATTATAAAATAAGGTGAAAAAATTAAATAAGCTAACTAAGAAAACGAAAGTGGGAATAAAAAATCTATCTTTCCTCATTTTTACTTCCTAAGCTCATTTTTTTATTTCTCATTCTACATTTCGCATTAATTATTTCGTCTTCACCTTCATTACTGAATTCTCTTACCTATTTCTCATCCTACATTGACAAAAATGAAAAAAAAAAAGTCAAAAATGACAAAAAGTAAAAAATTGAAAAAAATTAATCGAGTTTTGAAATTTCTGTCACTTTTGTTATATTTTCTAAAAAATTTGTATATTATGCAATATATTTTCTGAAGCCTTTCTCAATTCTTAGTTTTTATTAATTCAACTGGAGGAGTAGGCGTTGTCTTGATGGCACTGCACGTGTTTTTTTTCGGGTCTGTGTTTTTTTTATTTAGGTTATTGATTGCTGTAATAGTGATTATTTGATGAACTGTTAGAAAAAGTGTACAACGAGTAACCAGAAGTCAGCTGGACTATTGATCACCGAAATTGATTTAAACGGGTTTACGGGATGATTGTTTCATATTGTACATTCAATTTACTTTAAGCAAGTTGTTTGATTCGTTGTTTTTTGCGCAATTGTAGTGCAAATTTACAAGCTTCTCCAATAAAGGGTGTAGAGAATAATGGGACAAAATAAAATATAAAGCAAATCTATTTGATTTTTGAAGGTAAGTTAAAAGATTGAGTATCTGAACAGACCTATTTAGTGTCAAGATGTATAGATACTTTCAGTATTTGAACGAAAGAGAGAAACAAATCTCTTTCTCGTCCATAGTCCCAGAAGAATAACGAATCTTGATTTCAACGACATTCTAGTAACATTCTAGTAACAACGACATTGTTTGAAGCTTATTTGTGATCGGTCAGCAATTCAAACAAAATAAAAAAAATTCACTACAAAGGGAAGGTTGTGTTTTTTTTTACAAAAATGGTGCGTGGATTTCATAATCTGCAGTTAACTATATGAAAATGTGTTGGGATACATTGCATGAGTATTGTATTCGGCATTTTAATATGATTTTTGACAGCAATGTCTATGTTGAACTGGGGTTGGAAAGTAAAACAAAGTTGAAACAAGCTATGATCTACAATTTTCTCATACATTCTGATGGTTTTAGAAGTTTTGGAAGGCTCGACTATCGAAAAGTGCACATTTTCGCAACATCACCTTTTAAGTGATTAATTTTTTTATGATAAGCGGAACTGAAATTTACAAAATGCTCTAAATGCTGTCTACAGAGCTTCGGCAACTACTAAATCCATCATAATGTATGAGAAAATTGTAGATCTTGGCTTGTTACAACTTTGTTTTGAACACAGCGAACCATTTTATCCAATGTACAATGCGTCAAATTGAAAAAATGTTTTTTCAAGGTATTTTTTACTATGACTGTAACTCCTGAGGGTGATGTAATAGGACTTTGACATATTCCACAAATTTGTGTATTTTGATCAGATGAACAACTTTGTCGCCTAGTTTGAATAACAAAAAAGTTAGCATTTTTATCTCGCTATCGGTGGACCCCTTGGCCCTCTTTTTTCTACCAAAACATGACCCATGTAAAACTGTACAATGTTGCTGAAGACATTAAATCTTCTATCTATTCATTTCGTACAGCACTGATGTTCTGCACCACTGTGCATTGGGGAAATAGAGAGGGGGAAGCGGGACTCCCACACAATTTTTTGCTTAACTGGAAAAGTAATCAAGCTCAAATGTGTAAATCGGAAAACAAAATCTAACTAGGTTTTGGAAGGGCGTCGTTTTAACATTTCCGATTTGAAGACGCCTTACAGGCGCAACGTTTTCTATTCGTTTGTCGCATTAAAGGCGTAGTTGTCCTATAACAGAACTGAGTCACAAATAAAGTGGCAGATTTCCGGAGAAAACGTCTTATTATAGAGTATCAGACCTCGAAAACGTCCGATTACCGAACTTGTCCGATTAACGAGCGAGTACTGTTTTCCTATAAGTGAGAACATGCTTCATATTCTCAAAAACAATGTTTTAAAATTTCATAAAGTGACAACTATTACTGGAATGTTCATTACAATACACATAACAAATAATTCGAATGCCACCATAACAAATCAAAAGTGCAAAATCGACACCCTCTCGACCCCTCGACCCTTCGCCGGGAGAAGGTCAAAACCGTTACAAACTTTGTGGACAAGACTCTCGTCATCCATGAAGTACGGGATGGATGCGGCACGTGTCCAAATGGACAATTATGCTTCCGTCATTAGTGCTCTGAAAGAAGTTTTGTGTTGTTTCAGGTCATAATTCATCCAAACCGCACCCAGCCCAAATCTATGCAAGCATGAAGGTATCTCTGCAAAAGTGACTGGCTGCTGCTGCTGCTGCAATGAATGAAATCACATATCCGTGACCGTGAACGTGTGCGCTTTCTTCTTCCTCCACGAAAACTTCCAGCCATTGATTGGAACTGCGCCAGCTTCGAAGACTGGAAGCGAAGATTGATTGCGCCGATATCGAACAATGTGTCCTTAGCCCAGGACTCTGGGCTGAGAAGGTGGACTCGTGTCGTTGTTGGTAACGAAGTCAATCTGAGGCGATCATCGTCACCAGATAGGAATTAGGTAGCAACGAGCGGCTTTGTTTTTGTGGCTTGCATTCAGGGGGAAAACTTTTTAATGATATCATCATCGGGACATCTAAATTAGCGGTGATTGCGCCTTCCGATGAGGCGATAAAAGCGAAAACCAAAAAGTCTGCCAAACACACAGGAAAAAAGCGTTTAAAATGTTGTTAATGATCGGAAACGCTTCATCGGGATGCACGCGCGCATCATCCCTCATCCGAAGCTCGTTTTCAGGGAAGGAATCATAATTTATCAATTCACACCCAACACACCATTGCCAACGAATTGAAGCCAGCCGCCTGTATCTGTCGATATCTGTCCGGGGCACAAAAGATAGGGTCCCGCAAATTGTTTCGGATATTAATCCCCTAAGTGTGAAATTACGGTTTTCCTCCTGCTGCCAGTTTGATGTCAGACAGGATAGCGAGACGGTGGAAAAAAAAACTTGAAAAACCAGCGCCTAAGAGTATCAACACACATTTGTAGCTGGCTTTCAGGCGCAATCATAGGCGACAATAATGATGATCCGATCACCGTCATGATTTTCATGTTTCATGCGCTATGCGCGTCAGGACAAACCAATAAAGAGATTTGTACCCCCGGCCAAAGTGAGCCGGTGAGATCCCTTGCTAATCCACCCCTATCGATGTTGCATCACGGCGACATCCATGAGCACCCCCTCAATTTTGCGTTGGATATATCCCTGCTGTATCAGGCTTGAAGGCAAAAAAAACATGATCCGATGCAGTGTAAACAGCAAAAATGACAGAACAGTCAACATGGACAAGGAAAATCTATGTCACTCGCTTATCAGAGCAAATTTTAGTGAACATGCACAATTCTTTTTTTTTTTATTTGATGTCAATCGGAGTTCACATCAGTGGAAAAAGAACATTATAGGACCTTCCCAGGATGTCCACAGTTCGGAAATATTCAATTTTAGAATTAAGCTCCTGAAATTGTTGAAATGCTGCTCCTGGAAATCAGATTTTAATGACCCTTTTCAAAAAACAACTTCTGAAAATCAGCTTTTGGAATTCATTTTCTAAAAATAAGCTTCTTGAAGTCAGCTTCGGAAAATATGCTCCTTATAATCAGCACTTAAACTCAGCTTCCTGAAATAAGCTTTTCAAATTAGCTCGAAATCATCTGAAGGTTTGCTTTTCACAGTCAGTTTCTAAGAATAAGCTTCTCAAAACAAGCTTCTGATATTCATCTTAAACACAGACAACCAGCTATTTAAAGTCAGTTTCTATGAATAAGCTAAATGCTGAAAATCAGTTTTTACTAGTCAGCTTCAAAACAATCAGTTTGAGAAAATCTCTTTCTAAAAATCCGGAACTAAAAGTCAGCGTCTGGAAATCAGTTCCCAAAACTTAGCATCTAAAAATCAACTCCCAAAATTCAGCTACCAAAAGACGGCTACTGAAAATATGCTACCTATACTATAATCAACATCTTAAACTCAGCTTCGAAGCTGTCTTCAATAGATCGGGAACTAAAAGTCAGCTTCTAAAAACCACCTTACAAAAATTAGCTTCTAAAAATCAACTCCTGAAAAGAAGGTTCCAAAAATCAGCTACTGAAAGCTACCTACTACCTGAAAATCAACATTTTAAACCAGCTTCTGGATATAAGTTGCTGAAAATCAGCTCCTTGAATTCAGTATCTGAAATTCTGTTTCTGAAAGTCGACTTCCAATAATCAGTTTCTGGAAATCAGCTTTTTGGATTCAGTTTCTGAAAATAAGGTTTATGAAATCAGCTCCGGAAAATATGCTCCTAATAATCAGCATCTTAAACTCAGCTTCCTTTATGAGGCTTTCCAATATCAGCTCCGAAGCATAAGTTTCTAATAGTCATTCTTTTAAAGTCAGTTTCTAGAACAAGCTTACTTCTTCAATTTTCTTCTGATTTCAAAATTCAGATTCTAAAATAAAGATTCCAGAATTCATATTTCAACATTTTGTATTCCCAAATATGGACTTCGAAATTCAAATTCCGAATAATATAATTCTTAATTCAGATTCTAAAATTCTGATTTCTCGGATGAATCTTCCCAAAAGTATGAAAATCCCTGAAAAAAATAAAACTACGATTTAGATTTTTTTTTTTGTTTCAAAATGAGATTTTTTATAGAAATTCCAAAATTTAGAATCAGATGTTCGGTTCATTCAGATAACGAAATTCAGATTTCAAGTATTATCTTCCGAAATTCTGATTCCAAAACTTAAATTAAAAAAAAAAAACTCGCAGAATTCAATTTCCAAAATTGTGATAACGAAAATCAGATTCCCTAATTCAGATTCTTAAATTGGTTCCTATCCAAAATTCAGAGTCCCAGTTCAGAATTCCGAATACAGATCCGAATTAAAATTCAGAATTCGGTTTAAACATTTAGATTTAGAATTCAATATTCAGTTTTAGAATTCCGATAGAGGATTCTATTTCAGAATGCTAACTTGGAACTCCGATAAAAGCTTTGACAAACTCATCTGAAATCTTTGTTTAAAATTAGTTTTCAACTCTAATTTCAGTATTTCAAATATTCTACTGATTTCAGTATTCCAAACCCGAAATATTCCAATATACCACCACAATCTAGCCAAAGGTAGTAGACTCGTTGTCAACTAGTGACCCGCACAAATAGTTTTACGGTTGATTTTTTTTTCCTTTTAACTCCTTTCCATTTCTGCCGAAAAGGTGTCATTAATCCTTTGCGTCAACTAATAAACTGTCAGCTTTAGTTTTGCGCCCGGGCACGGCTCACACTTGCGTTGAATGCTTTTTCGAACTCAATTTGGAAACCGTTTCGATTTCGCATTTTGCCTTTCTATTGACAAAAAAAAAGCTGGTGGTGGAGGTGACTTGTGGCAGAATCGATTACATGACAATTGCAAAAGCAGATGATTGAGCATACTTTTGCTACTGATGGCCACCTTCCCCGAAAGATCAGATCCCGCATCTGTCTGATCTGATGGCAACCCTTTACTGCTTATTATTGTTGCCCAATCCTAGGGTGTGGCCGGGTGCGGGCATCATCTGTATGCTGTGCACCATCCCAAATCTATTGGTGATTAATGATTCCAATATTTGATGAAATCGATCCTTTTCGATGCAGTTTGGGACGACGCTTGTGGGACCTTGATTGATGAACTTCATAGCGTTGTGTAACTGATGACAAAAGCTATCGTACACCTACTTACAGCTATTTTCAAAAAGATTTTTAAATAATCAAAATTTACGACTTTTAAACTTTTTGTAGTCTAAATTTAGGCTCAAAAATCAAAGATAATTATTCATTACAGAAAAAAAAACTTTTCCCGAACCAAATTCGCCTTCCCAAGCCCATAAATTGCACTGGCAAAACCCGCCCCGGAAAGTGTCACCCAATATGATGGGTAGCATCCTTCCGAACAAATAAAAAAAAAGCAATCGAATCGATTGGTCTCACGGTTTTTTGCCTGATCACGGAACAATAATTTTTTACGACTCTATTAGAAGGGCCGAGGCGTTTTACACCAACAAAAACCATACGACCGTGCCAACGTCACCTAATTTGCAAATTACAAATGTCAACATCGGAACATCGGGAAATCGGAGAGGAAATATGAGTGTGTGTCAAATAGAAAAACATGCAAATGCATCCTCTATTTATTTGAAACAAATCTTGTTTTTTTTCTTTTCCTTTTGCCTTTCGCTCTCTCGAAGGGTGTATCAATTTCATATGCATTCGTACTTTATTAACGCTTCTTCCCATTTTTTTCCCTGCTATGTTGTCGCACACGTGAACATCCAACAAACGTTTTAAAAGGGGTTGAAAAAAGTCAAACCGTTCCTCATGTTTGCTTTCATTTGTAAGCGAGGAAAACCCTTCTGCATAACAGATTATAACAGTTGTTTGAGAAGCTTCCAATATCGGCCACCAGAAGCGCTGCGAGCAGTACTCGAATAAAAGTCTGACAGCCAGCTGTTGCATCGCTCAAGAAAGGAAAAATGAGCACGCGCCCAGCCAGTCTGCTTCTCAGAGCAGAAATAAAGAACTGGCAGTTGACACGCGATAAAAATCTAAACTCCCAGATTAAAATTATTTCAATTTAAACCAAACATTTGCCGAGATCGACTGACGGACTGACTGAGGGGCAGTGATTTGCATTTCGCGTGCAGCGGATCGGTTAACTTACTAAACAAATGAAAAAGAAAAGAAACGGCAAACGAATCAAAATATAATTCCCTTGTCCCTTTTGTTGATCCAAATTCAAGCTTAAATGCAGCCACCCGAATGGCACTCAATTAATTCGGGACTGCTCCGCGCTTCGTTTCAAAAAGAAAAGTGTCATAATCCTCTGGCCAAACATCTGTCACGGCTTATTAGTTACGGTGGCGACGCGGAGAAACATTAACATATAAGCAGCAGTACTCACCCGATCCTCGGTCACTCCTGTCATCGACCGGTTCCCGCCGGTGCCGGAGCAACAGCTCCTGACCCGGGCTGATATCACATATCACTTCGTACCAGAGCTGAAAAATAAAAACAAACCTTCGATGAGAATTTACCTTAAAAATTTGACAAAAAATTACAGCTTACCAAACCATCTCGGTAGTACTGTTGCACGTTAACCTCCGCCGGGATCTCGGTGCTGCGGATGTTCTTGGACCAGTTGGTGGAGTCCAGGGTGGCATCGAGCCAACCGCGAAGATTCAAATCCATGAACTGTGGAAGAGAAAAAAAACAGATAGTAGCGACATTAGTAACAACGGTGGCAGGAATTGAAACTACGCGGGAAGCTAGTGGGGACACAAACTTTCGTCTCTCTTTTCATGCACTCTCTGGGTGCATGAAACTGTTATACAGACCTGTCGAATATTTTCTGCTCGATTTGAGTTTAGTTCAGAAAAAAACAAATTTCAAAATTAAATAAAAATTAGGTAAAGATTATTTTGACCGATAAAACGTATTTGGTGGATGAAGTTAAAGCACGTTAAAGTTTGTATATAATTTTAATCAGGAGTGTCCAAAAAAATTTTTTTTGGAACCGAATGTTGATTTGCTGATTCATGATGTTTTTTCAAACGAATTTAGCGAAAAATACAATAAAAACATTAAATATCTTGAATCTAAGATAATAAAAGAAAAATGAAGAGAAAAAAAGCGTCTCTTTGAAGGCCAATCTGATATCCTCTTCAAAAAGAAAGAATACAGCATTGTAAATTTCAACAAAAAAAAGTTATACTAAAATAAAGTACAGTTTTGAGCGTTGAACTTATTCTCACGCTTGTCCTGAAATTTTAAGATTGCACATATTCTGATTCTCTTTTCAGATTTGGCCACCTCAATCCTCTCTATGAAAAAATATTTCATATTTCATCAACTTTTAATCTTTCAAATATAACCCCTAATCAGACAAAGCTTAAATTGTTATACAAAGAATAAGGAAATCAAGAAGTTGTTAGTATTTTTTTTTTAATTTTATTAGGAAGGAAAGATTTTACATAGCCCAAGCTAAAATTCAGGAAAAAAGGAAGTACAAATTCACGGGTGAAAATTTAAAAAAAGTTTTCCTAAATTTCAATTAGTTTTCCAGTTAAACATATTAGCCATTTTTAATTTGAATTAGAAAGCCCATAAGATTTGAGCCAAGGATCCATTTGTTAAAATGTTTCACCATTTGTTCGAAATATTTGAATTCAGTTTTTCGTGATTCCTCAGTGCATTTCTTTTAAGTAACTTTGTTTTGAAAAATTTTACCAGAAAAAAACAAACAATTTAAAGATTAAATTAAACAATTCTCCTTTTAAGTTTCCGGATTGAAAAAAAAAGTGACGTGTGAAAACCACACAGGACGTTAAGGACTGTGTCATCCTCACAGTTAAAAAAGATGAAAGTAGGTAGACCGCTCTAATCCCTTCTCGGTTGTTGCAACGATGCATATCTCAAGGACCAGATAGTTACAGCGGCAGCAGCACCGTCACAGTCGGTCGCATCGCAAACGAAGCAACGCCACAGAAGTAAAAAAAAAAAGAACATAAAACGATGGGGTACGATGAACTCATAAAGTCTCGCTGAAGGGCCTCTTGACAGATAGAATAGAAAAAGTGTTTAACAAATCGGGCTGAGTGTTTGTTTAGGAAGTCAATCTCAGGCCGCTTTGGAATCTTCCTTGACAAACAGACGCGTCTTTGAGAAAAGCTGTCAAATGAGATGATCACATTGCTGTTTCGGAACAAACCCAATTTTCCACTCAATTATGGAGTTATTAAAAATTTCCGTCCCATTCGAAATTCCGAAACCGGCGACATTTGGCCACGGAGCATAAAATCGAAGATTTATCGGTTTCAATTAATTTTTGGCTGTCCTCTGGTTGGTGTCGAGCAGGGTGACATCGAAGAAGTGCTTCTGTCTGGTGCACATGTCCATTCCATTCTGTCCATCGGGAGTGGTCAAGCTTTTGAGTGACTAATTGGCAGTAGTTAATCGGTGCCGCCTACACTTGGTTCGTTGAGGCCTCGGAATCATGAATCTGTTGTGCAACATCCGTGTTTTCGTCTGGTTGCGGACAATGTCTCTAGTTAGGCGGTTTCCATGAGCAAGCCTGTCTGGCGGCATCTGTGTAGTCCTTCAATCTCTATTAACGGAGGCGCTTAGCTTCTTTTTTGTGTAGGTACATCAACCATCATGAATACAATAGCGAAATCAATTTCATCCCAAAGAAAGAAAGGACAACAACCGTCGTCAATGGTTCCGATATCCGGGCTGCGACGACGACGTCTGGAGCCATGAAGCCACAGAGCTGTCAATCAAAGTTGTCAATCCTGCCTAGTCCTTCGGGTGGACGCAATTTGCATACCGCAACTGTATTCATTGGCGGGAATCTGGAAATTAGCATCTTTTTTTTCTCGACCCCCGTCTCCTAATCCGGGATGCTGGCTGCTTTCGGGAAAAATCGATAAACAAGCAATTATGGTTGAGAGGTTTCCCGTCAGGACATTAAAAATTCATATCGCTCAATTATCGATCGATTGTCAAAAATTTTACTTCTGTTTTTTTTTTGATTTCAGAAGAAGAAACTGATTTGAAATCGATTCTCCCAATTCGATGTGGTTGGCTTCAGTTAAACGAAAAATTTTCCCACCGTTCCAAAAATCTTCCAAGATAACCGGGGGAAACCAAAAGCCAAGCAACAAAGTCAAACACTCGTTCGATAATTTAATCACAATTGAGCAACGACGACTATCCAACAAATCCGGGAACCCCACCCCCACAAGTTAGTTTGCCTTCTAGGGCCATTTCTCGGCCCGAGGGGACTTTCCGGATGGGATGGAAAATCTAGTGCCAACATATTTCCCACATTAGGCAGAAGCGGTTTTATGTTGTCGATCTGGTTTTTTTTTCGTGTGCCTCCTCCTTTGATTTCTGCCCCTTGGCGATGGGTTGGCTTGGCGTGGCAGTGTTTAGTGAGAAGTTGTTTCAGTCAGGGGGTGATAAGGGCAATTGAAATGTTCCCCCTACATCATAGGTACGTCCGTCGTCGTTGGCCGCTCGAATCGAAAATGCTTTCCCAACAGCGACTGTCGAGAGGGGACACCGACTCCGACAGAAGTGGATTTTGTAATTGCGGTTGATTTGTTTATGATTAAGTGATGATTGAGTTTGAATAACCGGATGTTTTTCTTCAAATTTGAAAAAAAAAATCGAATAAAAATAAATCCTTCCTATGGATTTCCTTAATTTACAAATACTAGTTCTGGTAATCAACTTAAAATATTTTGTTGTTGACAAAAACTTTAATTTCAATACCAGAAATATAGATTGTTATTAAAAAGTCCATTGCTCATAACATGTAGCAAGTTTCGTCATATAGTTATTAATTTGCAGCTTTACAACTCGAACATTTTGTTTGATGTTCATTGAAATTAAATCTTGAACCTTCAAACCTTTTTCCAACGATATTTTTAATATAGAATTTGCGTTTTACTAGTCAGAATATTTGTTTTTTCTCTTGCAGAATGTATTCATTGCCTACGCAAAGGCGTTTTATATTGTTGGCTCATAACACCGTTAACATCTTTAACATAGGTACATATGTACATTCAGGCGCATTTTACTGTATCCAATAGATGATGTTGTTTGTTAAAATTCAAAGTATCAAATCATAATCATGGAAGTCTTGTTTGGGTTCAGATTGAAACTCACAGAATGCATTGCTTGTTTAGATTATCATTTGTGTTGAAACCCACGATTGGCAATGCGCGTATTGACAATCGCTGGTGGAATTAACAATCACTAGTGTAGCCATGTAAGGACCTTACTGAGATAGCAAATAAACGACACCTCTAATCCACCACTCAAACCTGCGTTGAATTACTCTTTTCAAAAGGTTATGGGTCTAGATACGTCTAGGAGTGGAAAAAGAAATACTCTCAAGAACTTTCGGTTAGCAAATGTGTCAGCTACCAGCGCAGAGGAGTCTACCAGGCATCGATGCCGGGAAGGCAGTATCCAAGAGTGTAACTCTCGATGCTATTACGAGTCACGAGCTACGCTGCGGCTATAGCCCCGACGGCTGAGAGGAGTACTCACGAGTTCCGAAACCAGGATTGGCCAGCTACCGCAGGGGTCGAATGGCTTAGCCAGGAGCCGAGCTTGGATACAGTTAATCACCGAGAGGGTTACTCTCGTGGACTGAAGCTACGCTGCAGTCAGCTTGCGTGAACTCGCACCCAACTGCTAGAAGGGCGTTCAGGCACTTTGGAGAAGGTTGTTTGGGCTACGGTCAGTTGCCAGCCTCACTTCATTGCCGACGCCAGAGCTTGGCTACAACGACTTCCTGCCGGAGATCAAGGTTGGAGGGAGAAGCTCGCTAGAAGAGTTCATCTAGCGATATTCAGCTACGCTGCGGTTAGCACGTGTCTGCTGATTTCCGATGGCTGGAAGAATTTGTTGGTGTTGCGGGAAGCTTTTCAACATTCTCAAAATGCGAATTGAGGGAAGGTGTTGAAACCTACGATTAGCAATTCGCGTATTGACGCGTGTTAACAATCGCTAGTGTAGAGTGTAGCCATGTAAGATCCTTACTGAGATAGCAAATATACGATAACTCATTTCTACCACCGTAACCTGCGTTGAATTACTCATTTCAACAATTTGAAGTCTTCTAAATCAAATTTGGTAAGCAAGATTGGAAAAAAATCCCAAATGTTCCGTGTTATCCGAATTCAAGCCACTATTGCTTAACCTTTCGTTTCATAAAGTGACAAATTTGCAACAATTAATGTATGAAAAAAGTTAGAAATCGTTTTTTATTTTAATTTTTTTTTTCTTGATGTACACATCATTTGCAACAGTTTGAAATGATTTTTAACTTAAAATAAAAAATCATGAAATGAACGGTTAATAAATCATTTTGCATAATATTTTGAAGCGTAATTCCTGTTCTAATACACAATCAACTGAAGATTTCTCTCTGAACAAACCTGTCCAGCAAAACACTTGGTACAAGTGATGGCTTAAAATCCTGATCCCACAATTTCGGAACGTTCTCAAAGATTTCCAATGGAAGACACCGTGTGCTCCACATAACAAAATTGGGACAAACACCGGCTTAGTAGTGTCACGCTCATCAACTCTCTCTCATTCATTCTGTTATCCCTAAATTCTGAAATACAAAACGGAGACAACAAAGTTTCGGCTACGTTTGTGGGTATTCTCCCAAAAAAAAAACGATTCCAATTTCGATTCCCTCATGATAGCTCACGTACTCGTTCACTGTCCAGCTTTTGTTCAGCTACCCCAAGACAGTCAGAAACAAGTTCCCAGCAGAGCAACGATCCCAGTTTATACGTTATGCGATTTATTTGTCAATTTCCATCGCCGGGCGGCGGGTGTTTGTTATTGTAGCAGATCACGTACTCGGTAGATCATCTTTCCCAATATGAATGGTAATGTCCGTCTGCTGCCTGCACGCTTACTGAAGTAGTCCGAATGACGTCCGATCGTTAATTTTTCCATATAGGTACCTCTTCTTCCGTCCTTTCTCTCCGAGAATGGGACAGACTTTGAACGGATCAGTCGGACGGACGTGCCAAAATCGAACTCAACCGACATCGTTTGTATGTCGTCTGCCTTTCGAACGATTTTCCAATGTGCGTTCGGAAATTATCCAAAACTCGAATATGTTTTCTTCCCGTTAGATTCTGAACTGATCCATTTGACCAGAATCGGATGAATTGTCCAAGGTGCTAAGGAAAACTGATCTTCTTTTGTGGCCATGATTGCAAGGTTCTTGCAATTCAGTCTCAGATCTCAGGTCTAAGATTACCAGGTCAAAATTTAGTGGGAGGGTGTCCCTCTACTGCAGGATAATCTGGTTTCTCGAAAGGTGCTACCGAGCCGTTGTAATCCCTTGAATGTTGCATTGTTTTGTTTGCTATTGAACGAAAATTAAATTTCAATATTCAATGGGATTAGCAACGGATAAACGAGAGTCGGGCGTTCCTAACTGGTTTCAAAAGATGGAAAGAAAATTTCATCGAAAAAATGTAGAACAATTTGAACACAATGTATTTGACCGAAGATATACATCTTTGGGAGGTGATGACAAGCACAGATTTTGTTTTAGATAAATTCCTTAACTCATTTTATAATTCAAATTTCCTTCAAAGAAGTATTCATCATTTGATACAAAAGTAAAGGAAATTCCTTCCACTGAAAATTAAACTCAAGTAGGAGAGATGAACTCTATTTACAGCACAGCCAATCATTTAAGAACCAAATTGAATGTTTACGACGATTCAGGGATCGGACTTTATTCATATTAAAACGAAAAATAAAGACTCGATTTTGATGATATTTTTTTTAAACACCAGTGAACAGGACGCACCATATCGAAAGGGTGGTCAGAAATGAAATAATGATTTATTTGGAATATTATGATTGTTACGCCAAATATATAACAATATATTCATCGTATTTTTGTAAACCAACCATACTTTGGCAAAAAATTATTCGTTATTTCTAAACTTATCGAAAAAAAACGCTCTTAAAATACACTAGTTGATACCCTATAGGTAAAACGCCTTCAAGTAGGCAATGAATTTCAATTTCATGTCTGATATCGCGGCAAATATGGCGGCACACGGATGATTTCATCGAATCGGTGCCCCGTTTAAACTTGAACAAGAACGAAATTTGTTATAATTAGACATTCTTATCGTTATTTGTGAGTCAGCAAATAAATAAAATGATATTTCGTATTGATATTCTCATTTGATTTTTTCTCAAAAGGTAACAGTACTCGAAATTTGAGCCCAAAACACGTGGTCCTCGGGGCATTCTGCTCCAATTTTAATATGATTATTTTCAGCAAAAAATTGTGGGAAGTTAGTGAAATATAACAAAATATTCATAAGAGTGCAAAAGTGCATACGAGGAGAAAAACGAAAAGCTGCCATTATTTCAAGACTGCGCAGGCTAGTTTTCCGTAAAACCTTATATGTTAACCATGAAAAATTATAAGTTTCAGGTAGATTCGATTATTTTTACTGTTTCTAAGAATTAATGCTGTTTTAGTGAACTTTTCATCTAAAAAAATATTGAAAAGCTTAGTTTGACACAATTAAAATGGAAACAAAAACATTATTCGAAGCCATGGGTAAGCGTATTTTTGAGAAGCAATGGCATGGGCCATCTTACAATGCTAGTGCCTCTTGTGAACTTCCCTCTTAGTCTGGTTTGTTTTATATTCCGCCCACTTAAGTTTGAAAAAAAATCCATAAATGTCATAAAATGTATAATAACAATATTATCTCAAGATAGAGACTAAAAACGCCAAACGTTAGGCAACAAATGCACAATTTATTTTTCGAAACGAAACGCTCGAATCCAAACTGCGAAGGTTGTGCTGAACCATCTGGATTGATGTATCGATGACAAGATCAAATTATCTCTAAAATAGTTTCAAAGCAATATTGAATTGCGTTTTTACAGTTGAATCATTCAGTCTCCCAAGAGATTTATCGCCAAGGCGCTTCCAGTTGTTTGCATTGTTTACATAAACAGAACAACTGTCAACTGTAACAACAACAATTGTGTCTGGCCGAGCAAACGTACGTACACAAACAATTGCTTAGCAAACACACCATTGGATTCTTTCTCCGGACAAGATTGAACGCAATTTGATAGGCGTCGTCGTCGTCCGATTGATTTCTCCGGACGCGTACTCATCAATCAATCCAACACACGTTTAAGTGATTTCCTTTCGACAGAAGGCAACTCAAAACATCTTTATCTCTTCTTGAGGCGAAAATTGAACGGAAAAAGTTACTTTCACCTTTCAGGAGGTAGCAGATTAAATTGTATGGGACCGACGACGACGGTCACAAAATTCAAGAGCCCGTACCATCTCCATTAGCTGATTTTTGTGTGGAAATTTTACCTGCTTGCAGCAGAATAAAAAGAACTGCAAATCCTTCTCGCATCGACTGTTTCGCACAGAAGAAACCCAAATTGGTATCATCCATGGCAGCTTCTTTCATTTCGACAAAAAAAAAACTACATACATACAGGCGTTAAGGATCTTCCCCGGAGGCCTTTCCGTTAGCTTTTTTCAAATCAATTCAATTACCGCAAACGATTTTTCAACGGTTTCTCTCGTCGGATCAGATTAAATTAATGATCCTGCTACCGGTGAGGTGTGAAGATGAATCAACTCTTCAATTAGAGATTGGTCTCACTTATTCTCCGGGATGTCACTGAGGGTTGTCTCTGTTTGCAGAACGACTTAATAGTGTCATCATTTTTCATGTCACTTGCCCGGTGAAGATGGTTTCCGTTTCTAAGACGAACTAGTTGTTGCGAGGAAACTTTCCACGTCATCAATCTTACTCATCGGAACAATGAGCTGGAGCAAAAGTGTTCTATTTTGACACATCTATTTACTCTAACTCAGATCGATCCTGCTCGCCAGGAATCGATTCAACGAAGCAGGTTTCCAGTTGGTGGGTTGCCACGTAGTTAAAAAATCACAACATATTGATTGCCCATTTTCCGATGTAACTTAATCCAGCCAGCCATCGAAAGTCTGATCCCAAAAATCAATAACAGTTGTCATTGAGCCATTCCGGCGTTGGTACATTGTAGCAAATTGTAGCTACCCAAAAACGGGTGCATAAGCATAAAACCACCACACCACAACCGTCATATCCGCAAATGACGGACCAAGTTCTAGCTTACAAACTAACCAACCGTATCATCGATTCCCCAGCTAATCCCTGCCGACGACGACGATAACAACGACGACAACAACTTTCGGACAAAATGGTTTGCCATTTTTCGGGATTTTGCTTTGTCCGCAGAAATTGTGATGCGGGAGGGCTGCATCGCTTTGTTAAGTTGAAATGTATTCTATGAAAAATAAAAACCTTGAAGGAAGTGAGTGAAAATTCAAGTTCTTAACCCACACTTTAGAGCTGATAATGATAACATATTTATATTTATTAAAACGCCCTAAAGTAGGCAACGACTTTCAAATCCTTTTCGTTGATAATGGCCGCAAATGTTGTGTACAAATGAAACGAAAATTTTTTTAACTATGCATTCGATATTCGATCCACGTATTTAAAAATTTCAATGCATTCAAAATTTTAGTGAGAAACATGGATTTTATCTCAATTTAAATGTTGGCCGTGTTTAGGTGAAATTTACGAAACCTGAATGATCGAAAAATAATATTCCAACATTGTGAGAACTGTAAAGCTGCTAATTTACTTCAAATGT
This sequence comes from Uranotaenia lowii, assembly GCF_029784155.1. Lineage (NCBI taxonomy): Eukaryota > Metazoa > Arthropoda > Insecta > Diptera > Culicidae > Uranotaenia > Uranotaenia lowii. The sequence goes on from NC_073692.1 coordinate 25,661,865, forward strand.
GAAATTTCTGGACTCATTTTTTGTTTCTTTGTGTGTCATTGTTTTGCCTTCCCTGTTTAATATTCTACGTATTTTTAACCCTTTTTTTTATTTTCTTATAGCTTCCATGCTTTTTTAACATTCTATTTTTTAATGATTTTTTGTGATAAACTACTGATCTAACCCACGTTTCTTCACGTCCCATTTTTTTCTCATTTTAATTTTGTCTTTATAAGGTACACATTTTTAACACATTTTTGAATAATAATCACAACCTTATTTGTATCTGTCTTACATTTCTGTTTTGCTAAAATTATATGGTCTAAATTTTATAAAATTTTTGAAACATTTGTGTTTATTAAAATTGCGGTTGCCAGAAATTTTCCCGGACGTATGCGGACCGAGAAAATCCGGTCTATTTTATCTAAAAAACATGGCGAAATCCTGGAATTAGATTTCAAAATGTTCAATTCAAAATCCGGGCAAATTCAGTCAAACCCACGAAATTTATCAATAAAATAAAGAAGATACAAAATGTTTATCTCACTAAAACATATCAGTGTGGTATCTTGAAATTTACTATTTTGCATTCTTACCATGAGAGCTGCCAGTTGGTTATGTCAAAAATCAGGACAACGCGGAGTAAAAAATCAGGATTTTTCAGGACACCTCGAAATAACAAAAGCAGCTCTACTTAGATTGCATAAATAAATGCGAAATACAGGCGCTGTAAACGCCTTCATTTATGCAACAGCAGTAAGCAGTTTCTTCGCTGGCCTTTAGTTCATGTCGAAAAACCATTTAAATATCATCTGAAGCGAAGATTACCATCTTTGAAATTGGTTTAACTATTTCATTACAGATTTATTCCATTTTCTCAATGTTTAACTATGAATTCGATTATATTTTAGATTTTTTTTATAAAAATCAGGAAAATTCCGGACATTTAAGAGACCAATTTTTAAAAATCATGACAAATCCTGAAAAATCAGGACACCTGGCACCTCTGCATGAGATGCATGTATACGGGGATGCTAGGTGGTTTTGTCATGAATCAGGACACCATGAAAAAAAAATCAGGTTTTTTCAGGACCCCACTCATTCGGTTTAAATTGCACAAATAAAGGCGAAATACAGGTACTGTAGACGCCTCAATTTAGGCAACCGAAGACATGCAGAATCTCGGTTGGCCAGCAATTTATATGGAAAAACACAATGATATACTCCTAAAACGGTGTAACCCATGGAGTATAAAATCAAAAATGTAAATGTTATGTACATAAAACTGAATAAAGAAACTAAACTAAACTAAGCTAAATATCATTTGACCCGAAAAAAAGCATCGGTTAAACTATTTTATCGAAGATTTGTTCGATATCCTGATAATTTAACTAAAAATGTATTTAATAAGGGGATTTTTTTTTTTTGAAAATCAGGACAATGAGTTCATGTTGAAGGCCATGTTTAAAAAATTCGGCCTATTCAGGACAATTTATAAAATCAGGACTATCCTTCGAAAATCAGGACGCCTGGCACCTCTGGATATTAAGGAGCCAAACGCTGTAAACGATGCTAAGCAATCGCTAGCACAACTAACCTTCCCGAGTCTCGGACAGAGATGCCAATAAGCCTGATTTTTCAGGAATTGCTTGGTTTTTCGAGGCTCAGCTTGACAACCTGATAAGCCATTGAATTTCCCTGATTTTTGAAAACATGCCTGATTATGCCTGATTAAGGAACTGGATTAGGTACCATTGCTGAAGTTAAAAAGTGCAAATGTGGCTGAATCAAAGCAATCGAATGATTTCCTTTGATTCTTATTTAAAAAAGGGAATTAAACCAAATAGGCTCAAAACACATATTTGAGAGAAAATGTAGAGCGATGACCGATAAAAAAGGTCATCACTTTGAGCGAAAGTTGGCAACCCTGGATTCCACCTTGGCAGATGGCCAGGAAAAATTCTTGATTCCCATTTTCTCTAAGGGAGAGGGACGAGGCCGGATGATAGTGCCCAACCTAGTTTAGAGGGAAATCCGAACTGCCCAATAGGATAAAAATGTTATTGAGATTTGAGAATAGATATGGGCAGGGATGTCAACCTTCATTTTGTCTGGATCTTCCAGACTTTTTGGACTTTTGGCAGACATTTTTTTCAGGTTTCCTGACTTCCAGACTTTTGTCATTTCTTCCAGAATGATCCTGACTTTTGATATCCGACATGAATTTTTTGACAAAACAGTCAAACTTCAACATTTGACTTAGTAATTGAAAAGTGCGGAATGCCACGAAGATCTGGTGACCAAAAAAAAGGTCGTCACCTATGAAGTTCGCCATCAAGATTTTTTGAGACATTTTTTTTAAATCTTCCAGACATTTCTGAAAAAGAGTTGGCATATCTGGATATGCGTATTTCAAATCTGACAGCAAGCCAAGAATGGGCAAAGTGCGTGTTTTTATTTAAAATTAGGCTCTAGTTAGAATTGTCATAGTTTTGGAAACCTTAAAAAATGTCTGGCGGAAGACCAAAAAATCTGGAAGATCCAGACCAAATCTGGAAGGTTGACAAAACTGGTTACAGCCCATGGTCGTCGAAAAGACAAATGTAGGTATAAAATATTAAAAACCCGGGTATCAAATTCAATGTTGTTTTGTGGGATTTACTAAGCGTTCACTTTAGAGCTTGAACATTGAGCCAGAAAACAGCTCTGAGGATTTGTTTGCCCAAGCTATCCACGATGTGGCCAAATATTTTATTTTAAGCCTAATCAGACGTCGCTTCTCTTACATCTAGGTTTACTAGGCTAGACTGGACTTTTCTTAAGTTATGGGCCAAATATCCGGGTGAAACCGGACATTTCGGCAAGCTTAGTATCTATAGATGTTATCTCTTTATTGAGCCGTTAATTGTATCCGTATTGTTGATTATTTTGCCTTTTTTTATATGAATGAATGAATGAAATTTTCAGTAAAAACCGTCTTAGTTTTGTGTTTCAAGTGCCTCATAATTAATTATAAATTTTTTTTAAGTCAGAATTGTAAAGAAATTTAAACAATTTTTCTAGAAATTGATAATTAATTATCGCCCCGTGAGAAGGCACTTTCAGAAGCTGACCAGCCAGCCGGACCTTCAAAGGGGTTTGCCGCCAACATCATCATCTCTTCTTAGTCCTCAGCCTAAGAAACGAAACCAATTTCGAGAGAGTGTCAAGGGATTATGACAGTTTTTCCATGTTTCCTTGGCCCGGGAACAAAGACAAAGCCACTCATCCTTAATGTGATCCGCAAACTCATTTCGACCTAGAAATCCTCCGATCGTTAATCCTTTTGGACCTCGATGTACTCCTCCTTCTTCTGCGTGGCTAAGAAGGTGTGAATATTCACACGAATTCGAAAAAAGAAAAAAAAAATCCTAGACTGGAATCAGGAAGAAAAATCTGCAGGTAGCTAATTTTCATATTTCATTCATTGTTGTTCCCAGCCAGCTGTAAGGATCTGTAGAACCGGGGAATCTTTTTTTTTTTTTTGGTCTTCATCTCATCTCATCGTTCCAAAAACCGAATGACCTGCGTCTATTCAGGAAGATTGACCCCGAGAGACTGAGACTGAGATTCGGTTATGAATATTATTGCTTTGTTCCTGTTGTCACTTTCGGCAAGCCGCTTTGCCGGTGTCAATCAAATGGAGTTTTTTTTTCGGAATCGGAAGATCCTTCTTTTTTATCATTCACACTTTAAGGAGACTCAATTTCGAACTGAAATTTTCGAGGTGACAATTCAATTTCAATATTACTTCTTTCTTTGGTTAGGAAAACTTCTTCTTAAATGTGAATCGACTGTTGAAAACCTTCCTCGGAGATGTCCCGATAGATGAAACATTTTCATCTAGATTATTTTCCATCAAACAACTAAGATAGCGGTAATCCTCCGACCGATTTCGGAAGCAGTTTCACTTTTGGAAGGGATGCTCCCGTTCCAGGACGAACTCATCGGCTCATTGCCCTTCGGTGGCGGACATTTATAGGGGGTAATTTGTGTCTGTTTGGCGTGTCAGTTTCGGAAAATCGGAAGCGCAAACCGATCCTCTTTACTCTATGACTGACTGATGTGTAATAAATCTATTTGGGTTTCAGTTTAGGGCTCATTTTGCCATGTTTTCGATCCCTCAAATGGTGCTGAGCAAGGAGGGGTGTTGATTTGAGTGACAACCGGTGTGAAATCCAATCAATTTCTGGGGTTTTCGAGGATTAATTATTTATTGAACAGATATAGTTTTTCGAAAAGAAGAACTTCTTTTCTTGCCGTTGTTGTCCTGAAGAGAAGCACGCAAAGCGAAAACACTTAAGAAGATTATCTCCGAAGCGTGAAACCTCCTTGGGAAGTGTTGACACAAAAGAGGACATGCATGTCACCCTTTTTCTCATCCTGATTTCACCCAGGATTCAGGATTCTTACCGGGAAACACGATAGAAGGACTAGATTCTAACGGAATCCGTCTTAGCGCTCTCACGCGACCAACTTTCGGCGGTGTCAATCAAACGAAATTACACGCTTGACCGGTAAACCCATTTTGTATCTCTTCATTGTTGCTGACAACTCCTTTAAAACTGACTGACCAAGTCAGTGTCCAGTAAGTGTCCAGTTTGTCACCTGAAGACTGCTTCTTCAAAAAGGGTTAAAGGGTCCTTGCCGGCGATGACCAGCACCTGAAGGTATCCATATCACATTTTCCGCGCCAGCCAACATTTTGACAGTTGTAATCCGAGATAAGGAGCACCGAATTTGGCAATCGATTGCGCGCGGTGCGTCTTGCTTAACTAATTGAGGGACCCCAGCTCGAGAAGCTATCAAATTTCGGCCAACCGACAAATCATTCAGCTGTCAATCAGCGCTTCGACTTTTGGCGGCCTGAATCGTAAATTATTTTTCTTTATTGACTACAACCAGGCGCAACCGTTGCTTTTGATAAGATATTCTGGAAGCCGTTAAAATTTTAATTTCTTACCCAAAGTTCCAAACCGCCGTAAACTTCCAGCATTTTCGAAGCAACCGGGAGAAGAATGAGGTGTGAGGTTGAACAATTATTGTCAAAAGTTTCCGTCTAGTTGAAGTTGTCCTCCCAAAACCGTTTATCATAGCCGAGGATTTTTGCCGGGGTCGCCGGGGAAACGGAATGTGTCAACTGGTGTCATGGTAATTAGCACCCGGGCAAGCCAACCATCAGCAGAACCGGGTGTGGGTGATGAGATTTAATTAAAAGTTGAGACGTTTTAGAGCTTCCCTACTAGGAGGTACCTTCTCAAATAAGGCGAGGGAAAAGATACATAGAACGGATGCGTCACATTTTTCGGCTATTTGAGCGAATTCGTTTCGCTGCTTTTACGAAGCATCCGAAAACGTATTAAAAGTGACTGAGGAAGTCTATACAATAAAATTCAGATTTCAGCGTTTGAAATTTAAAAAAAAATTAAACTCTTCTACATGACTGAATTCATATGTGTGCTAAATTTATTATTTTTAACAATTTTATTAAGGTGCTAAAATGTGAAAAGAATATCAATTATTGGATTTAATACAGGAATTTTTCATCATCATGGAACTGGATCACATAAGATTGTCTTATTTTTACCGTGCACTGGTCTGAGTTGTGCATCAATTAAAAAATCAAATCCATCATTTTTTCTCTTTTTTTTTCATTTTTTGTACATAGTTATGCCAGATATTAATTTCATTCTTAAGTCACTTTAATCTATGAATAATTTACTATCGTTTTACAATTTTTTTCTCATTATCCTTGTTTTTGACGCCTGTTCTGTTTTTAAAGTTTTTTCTTTGTACTGTTTTTCACTCGTAGATTTCTTATTCACTCCCAATCGTTACTTTCTTTTCTCAATTGGTTCTTGTTTTGCCCAAACTCCTAACATTTATCCTATAAATTTAGAAGTCAACTAAATTTATAGGATAAATGTTAGGAGTTTGGGCAAAACAAGAACCAATTGAGAAAAGAAAGCAACGATTGGGAGTGAATAAGAAATCTACGAGTGAAAAACAGTACAAAGAAAAAATTTTAAAAGCAATATTTGAACTCTTTCCTTGATTACTATCCCAGTTATGTTCCGATTTTCCTTTTATTTTCACTCAGCCTGATTTTATGCCGTCCCAGTTTTGTCCTCCAGCATTTTTTTTATCTTTAAATTTTGCATTGTTACTCGGTTTGTCATCTTGTTTAACGAATTTATTTCATTTCTAATTTAGGTTCACTTCACACAAGCTTTCTTAGTCTGAATTTTGCCACATTTATGTCGTTTGGGTATACAGTTGGGGTCATTTAGTCTATTTCTTGAGTCATTAAATCATTACTTAAATTTTAGCCTAAAATTTTGATTTTGTTATTGGCTCAATTCGTCTAATATTTTGTCGCATTCTCGTCGCATTCATTTTCAACTCTTACTTAAATCTGAATTCATTACTCATTTTGAATTAATTTCATGCCTGAATTTTCAAATCCACATTTCAAGCTACAGACCCCGTTCGAATTTGGCAACATGCCCGAACATTTTGTGTTGCCAAAATCGAATGTTACCAAAATCAAACCGCTTTTTTTCTTATTTTTTTTTCTCTTAGTTTTACAAAATAACTGTTTTAATATATCAACGTTATTTTTAGTCAATATCCGACTACTTTTAATAATTTTTGATTATTTTTCATCATGTTTTTGATGCATTTTGTACTATTCTTGTTTTTTTATAATGTTTGTTGTTTTTTGTCATCTTCACTGTTTTAGTCATTATTCATAATTTTTAAGTCGTTTTTGTGATTTTTAGTCTGTAATTTTTTTTTTTTTGGTTTTTTTTCGATTTTTTCATCTTTTGGTCTTTTTCGAGTACTTTATAATTTTTATTAAAAAACATTAGTTTTTGTTGTTGTATTTTATCACCATTTCAGAACGTATAAACGTATGTATGGTGTTTGTCTAAATTATATTGGCTCTGTAAAAGCGAAAACTAAAAGGTAATGTTCTTTCTAAAAACCGTTCCAAAATCGAATGTTGCCAAAAACGAACAAGGTCTGCATTTGTTTATTTTTTATTTAATTTCCACCTTTTTGTTCCAATTTTTCTTATTTGTCCAATTTAAAGTTGCCAGATTGTCCGGTTTTATCCGGGTTTGGAAAAAAGCCCGGATTTATTCACTTCATTTGGCAAATCGAACAAAACAAACAGGCGTTGTAAAATTTTTCGAGAAAATTTTGTAAAAATAATAATTTAAGGTTTTTTGGAAGTCCAAATACGATTTAAAATCTATCGATGAGTTTTGATGATACAGTTTTCTTCAATTTTCTTCTCTTGAATATTGCTGAGTTATTTCTGGGTTCAACAAAATTAGTCCGGATTTCTGGTCGTCAATTATGGAGTCAAATGCCCAGATTTTGCCAGATTTTTATATAAAATGGCCCGGATACGCGCTGAAAAATTTCTGGCAAACCTAAGTTTAATTATTGTATAATTTTTCTGTATATAATCATTTTTGTTGCAAAAAACCAAAATTCAAATCTTATACTCATTTTAGTCTTATTTTTGACACTTTTTTGTCTAATTTTTTTTTATCATTTTGAGTTTTTATACATCGAATTTGTCTCCATTTTGTCTTAATTTTGTCTCAAAATTGTCGTTTTGTTTTCCAATTTTGTGTCTTTTTCACTCTGTTTTTTTATTTCAAATAATTTGTATGATTTTTATTAATGTTGAGAGAAAAATTCCAATGTTTTCCTCATTTTTGAGATAGGTACTTTTAATAATGTTTTAGTTAAAATTTGCTGTCTAATGTTTCTTTTTTTTCTCATAACCCCGGATACGTGCTGAAAAATTTCTGGCAAACCTTAGTTTGATTATTGTATAATTTTTCTCTATATAATCATTTTTGTTGCAAAAATCCAAAATTCAAATCTTATACTCATTTCAGTCTTATTTTTGACACTTTTTTGTCTAATTTTCTTTATCATTTTGAGTTTTTAAGCTTTATTTCGTCTCATAATTGTCTTTTTATTTTTCGTTTTTGTATCTTTTTCACTCTGTTTTTTTTTTCAAATATTTTGTATGATTTTGATCAATGTTGACAGAAAAAAATACAATGTACTTCTCATTTTCGAGATACTTTTAAAAATGTTTTTGTTTAAATTTGCTGTCTAATGTTTCTTTTTTTCTCATAACTTTGCCTCTTTGTCTCTCAAAAATTTGTTCTCCTTGCTTTTTCTGTCTTATTGTGGTAATTAAAACTTACCAGCGACTTTTTTTCTGTTTCAATTTTGGTGAATATTCTTTTCATTTTATTTTTTTTTCTCACGTACGTCTTCAATACTTTTTTGCTCTTAGTATTATGTTTTGTCCATTCTATGAGCTATTCCAGTTTAACTTAAATTTTTATGTTTGTTTGTTATATTTTTGTCAAAATTTGCAGTCAAAACACCATTAAAATTTTACTTTTTTTGTCTTCACTTGGCCTCAATGAAGGTTTTAATTTGAACCTAATTTTTATTACTTCTATTTCTCTGTTTTTTTTCCAGATTTGTTAGGTTTGCTTCATTTTTCTTAATTTTTTATTTTTGTCGTAGGTTGTTTAAAACCAAATTTGTCTCATTTTTTTTCAACTGAACCCCATTCTTAATTTGAAAAATCAATGATTTTTCGCTTATTTCTTTCAAAAGCCTTTCGAGTTTCGGATTTGTGATTTTTTATTTGTTTTCAGTTCGTGTCAAGTTCTGTTTTAATAATAAATTCTTTTTACTTGCCCTTTGTTATCTCATTTTTTTTTGTCACATTCTTAATTTTTGTATTTTCAGAATAAAGCTTTTTTTCCATGATTGACTCCTGTATGGAAAATTAGGTTTCTAGTACATCTCTTCTAGACACATTTTAATTATTCACTGGTATGAATAAGAAACTAGCATTTACTATGCTCGAGTTTAAGAATAGCAAAATTTGAAAGATTTTTTTTACTTAGTATGAAAAAATACAAAAAAAAAAACATTTACCTAATAGGCTACCCACATCATAATAAAAATATTCATGGCAATCAATGTCTTTAAATCACGAACTGCTCGAATAAGCAAAAGTGAGTTGGCGATTTTTAATATCACCATTTCTCTTCTCTATTTCTACACATCTCATGAGTCTTGTATTTTTATAAAAATCTTAATTGAGTGTTCCATTTATACAAAGGTTGCCAGAATTTTTTCTGCACATATCCGAGCAGGATAAATTCGGATTATTTTATCTATAAACCTGGAAGAATCCGGGCTTTTGATTTAAAAATTGTAGACAAATAATCTGGACAACATCCGAGTAAATTAGGTCAAAACCCAGCTATTACTCAAGAAAAAAAACATTTAAAAAAATATCCATCAAAACTCATCAGCAGATTTTAAAACGTATTTAAGGTTTTCAAAAATCCTTTCATGGTTGTTTTTTATAAAAATGTCGTTTTGGACGCATAAATAAAACATTTTTACAGTAGAATTTTTTGTTGATTTGGCAAATAAATCCGGACAAAATCCAAGCTTTTTCAATGAAATCCGGGCAAACGGACCGGACTGGGTTGTTACAAAACTTTACATTAAATTCCGGGCAAACCCGGATAAACCATGCAATTTGGCAGCCTTATTTTATATTTATAATAAAATTTTGACAGCATCTAAATAATTTCTGATTAAAAAGTTTTCGCTTTTTTACCACAATGTTTTATATTAAAACGAATATATTTTGCTTCTTTCGATAATAGTTATAAATTATGTCGACTAATTAAATCTCGAAACATTTCAATGTTTAAATAATGAAGGTTGTAAGCAAGCCTAAATTTTGATAGCATAGTGATTGCTTGCGTTGCATAAATGGATGCGAAATACTCATCGTTGTAAATAGGCCACTATTCTGCGCCGCGTCACTCGATTCCAGAAGTAGCTTTAGGTGAGGAACGTCACTTTGGATGCTCAGCAAACTTTTATTTAAGTATATTTCTCAACAACTTTGGTATACGATTCATATACACCATAAAATGATAATAAAAAACTCACAAAACCAGCGTTTGCCTACCAAAGTGGAGGAAATATACGTACATATTTTTAATTTCTGGCGAAAGCGATAAGAAATATACAAATTGGACGATATTCGACACCTTATTCGTACACACTAAAATAATGCAAAAGAGTGTAAGTTTTTTCTCTCAACGCATGCAAACCGGAGGACTGAGATAAATAGATATGATCACACAAGTTGTTCAGCCAATGATTGCAATTGTGGATGATTGTGACGAATTGTGCGGGAAAATGAGTAAACTTGAAATGAAATGAGAGAAACCAGTGCTCAGAGAAAGAGAGAGAGAAAATGTGACAATTGTTGCAAATGGTTGCAAATTGTGAAGCAGTTGTGGAATTTTGATCAATACCATTACAAATGCAAAGAATTCTCTCTCTATTGCAATTCCTCGATACAAACCGTTGCCAGGGACAGTATTTGATGCTTCTCCCATTGGTCAATTCTTTCAAATATACCATCTGATTTTTAGCAATCTGGTTACAGTGCTAGTCGCAAAGAGAACACGTGGCTATTTTCTCACTTGAAGGCCGCGCGAGAGAACAAATTGAGAGAAATCGTCTTCAGAAATTCGGACTTTTGATCATATCCGATTTTATCAGACTTCAAGTAACCATTTTTACGATCGTTTACTTGTGAGATCAGGATCAATTTTGTGTTATTTTTTAGCTTTGCCATTTTATCACAATATCAACAATTAAGGTGCGCGGCATGTGTTAGAGATGACAAAAAAATTATTGAGAATCTGATGAGGATCTCAATTAACATTTTTCTTATTTTTTTGAAGGTTGGTATTGAAGGTGGGACTGAAATTCGCAATTTTTCTCTTCCAAAAACCGCCGCTTCCATCATTAGCTTGGCTGTTATCAATTTTGATCAGTCAACCGTTTGCCGATGCGTAAAATTTCGCTAGCCTCTCTTTTCTGTGAAAAAATTACGTCTCAAGCACTCTCGGGCCTTTCGCAATTTACGGCTGAAATGATGAGGGCGAAACATCTGTACAGATCCTACGAACGACGACTGTTCCCAATGGATTTCGGTGCTAATCGAGCGTGCAATATGGCGGCGGCTGGCTGGCGCGAGGCAGAAATGTTTCGTTCCTGATGAATGGTGGTATTTTTTTTTGCGCGAGATAAGCGAGCCTGACTTTTGTGATAGTCAGTCAGTCGTCGGTCTTCTCGAAGATTGATAAACGATATGTCGGTCTTTCGCGCGATGAAACAAATCTGGTCTTGATGTATCAATTACTGGCTGCTCACATTATTGTGGAGCGCTGCTCTTTCCCCGGAAGATAATGTTTAATATTTGAGTCAAGTGAGGGGAAACGAGTTTCCGTTTTGGGTTTTTCTTTTTTTTTTTCGAGAATCGACGGAGCCAAAGCACGTGTCCGGGCTCCATCTCCGCTTGCTGCCGATGGGCAATTGCGGTTGGTTTGGGGAAATTGCCGCTGCCGCCATCTTGAAAGTGATGAGAGGGGAGAAGGGGAGCTCGTTCGCTCGCTCAGCTAAGCTGGACGGTGATATTAATAGCGCCCGCTCAAGTTTTTTTTACGATCCGTCACCCCATTGGCTGGAGGAGCACTCTGAGCCAGTAGTTGCTCAATCGTGGCCTCCGATTTTGTTTTTAGAAGTTTGTCTCTCTGTGGGTATTTGTGTGTGTGAGAGCGGGTGGGGAAGCGTGATTTATCGGCGGTGGATGATAACAAGTGTTGCTAGTTTTTTTTGTTTAGAAGATTACTCTTTTACAGTGCGTTCAAAATTAGAATACATTGGGGCTGAGCTGTAATCGGACAGTAAATCATCGGTCACTGCAGGGCCAATTTCAACCCGAATGTCAAACCGATTTGATTGAAGAGCGAGTGTTTGCTTCCACTTCTTGACCGTTGTTGGCCCTTGATGGCTTAGGGTGTTTCCCTGAAAAGGCGGGGGTGAATTGTGTAATGATGTTATAAATTTCTGGCTTCTGCCCTTTCGTTTGGAGGTTTCTTACTATGGTGGAGGGGTGCGGACATTTCCTGATGACGACGACGACGGCGATAGATACTCGTAGGCAGGAACATAAATGGAAAGGGTCGTTCAGGCAATGATACTGACCGAAAACAGATTGTGCCTATGAACAGGCGCAGAGAAACGAAGGGAGGAAGGAAGTCGGACTCAGGAGATCCTTTAATAATGTTGTTTTGCACTATTGTACCGGGAGACGAAGTATTATTGCCGTTGTAAATCTGAACCGTAGACTGCCTTCTGTGTTTTATGGGTGTCATAATCGAAGTGGTTGAACAGAAAGCGCAAGGGTAAAATTGTGATGTTACGTGGACGATGACCTATTAAATGTGCGTTTCGAAGCTTTATCATAGTTGAAAGCTTACTGTTCTTTATCAGAATATTCGGGTGTAAAGCAGAGCGTAATTCATGTTAAGTTGTTTTTATTATTTTACAAAAATATTTGATTCGAATAGAAATCTAGACATTCAGAGCTTCAAATAACAATTCTTTAATTAAAAATTCTAGGTTGTACAAACTGAAATAAGTAACACCTTGACGAAATCATCAGTTGATATATTTAGTACATCACTAGATGAACAAAATCTGTACTTGAACGCTACTATGCATGGTTGGTCGACTCCCCTCAAACAAAAAAGAGCCGGGATTAAAATCAGCACGGTTTTCAGTAAGGCTCCCGAGCGCAATCCTCTTTCGCTGAACATGCTCCACTCGTTATCCGAGTTTACACGAGCTGTAAGCGACTTTGGACAGCAAATGTGAGAACTCTCGCATCTGAGTGAGAGAAAAAGAATTTAAGCCAAGAGCGCCCTAGTGTATCAGTCATACACCCAGTGCTGCCACATTAAATTGGTTCAATCGGCCCGAAAAAATCGGTATTCGGTATGAAAATTCCAAATTTCTTCGGTATAAGTACCGATTTTTATTCCAAAGATTTTTTGAAAGTTTTTTGAAAGAATACTGATAAATTGCAATTTAGCTGGTATCGCGATTTTAAAACATCAAAATAGAAATTATTATTTTCTGTTAAAAAGAAAATCCACTGCGGCTTTATTCACTCTAAACGCAATTATTCTTGAGTATTTTTATGCTGCTCAATTCTTTGTACATACTGAATACTATACAGAGAACAGCATTTCTGGTATCTATGTTTCAATAACTGATTTTGGAAGATTTTGGCGTCCTTCATTCAAAACGTTTATCAGATAAGAACTAAGAAACGATTGGACTTACGGTCTTCAAAATATCAAAAAGTCAATTTAGTTAGAAACTTTTCTGAAATTTCGTCAAAATTCCCGGTTTTTACAGATTTATAAAAAAAAATAACGAAAAGAAAACTTCATTAACTTTTTTTCTCAGAAATCAAATTACACGCGTCTTCGGAAATGTTGGTTATTGAATAAAAACCTTTTTTTTTTTTCAAAATATTGGTTATTTTTAATAACCAAAAACTGCCTTAATTTATTTAAAGAATTTCCACCAATTTTCAAAAGTTATCTCAAAAAAAGAGCAGACAAAAAAAACTAAATGAAAATTTGAAATCAGCGCCCCAAAATTATCTCTTATACTCTTTGTACTTCGAATGTTTTTATTTATTTTGTTGACTTGAGCTATTTATCACGAGCTCGCACTGATCTTGGTTTCTAAGTTTTATACATACAACTTCAAGATATGGTCAATTAACGTCTTAAACTCCTTTAATCTCTAATCTATCATGTTATTCGATGATCAAGATTCAATCGCAAAGCATAGAAGACAGAGATGCTATTGACTACGCTAAGACTTGCTGGCTAATAAAGCAATAGAATTACATTGGATCGAGATAAAAAAAAAAGGAAAAAAACGATAGATTAAGTAAAATAATCAAAACATTTTTTTGTAAGAACAAATTTTGTCAAAAATCAGTATGTTTTGCCAAAAATCGGTATTTGTTATATACCGATTCTCGGTCAAAAATCGGTATAAATACCGGAAAATTGGTATGCGTGGCATCGCTGCATAAACCTCAGTGCATGATGAATCTAGATATGGTGGTTTCACTTTGGCAAAAAGTAGACGAGGGTTGGATGCGGCGGTGGGGGCGAAGCGCAACCGAATTTTGACAGCTGGCTGTTGGCTTGGCTGCTGACTGGCTGGGATGCCAGGTGCTCTGATTTTTGTAAAACACGGAGTTTTGCCAATCATCAATATATTGCTCAGATAAAGATTTCGCCATGATTTTTGCAAATATAATCCATAGAAGCGAAAAAATTCTTCCGGCTGAGTTCCGGGCTGGTAAACAAAGCTAAAAGACGTTGAACCAATAGACGACGGTGCCAGTTTTGTCGGTAGCAGTGAGTAACATTAATTATCCATTACTTATAACAGATTTATGCTTATTCAACACTATTTTCTTCCAAGAGCTGTTTGATAATAATTGGTTTACAAAATGTCCTGAATTGTTCTGATTAAAAAAAAACCCATCTCAACTATTATCAAATGCAGATTTTTGAATATATTTTTCCAATGAGAGTAAAAATTTGAATGTGGGAACTCTGACAGCGAAAGAGATTTTTGAAAAAAGTTTACAAAATGTCCTGAATTGTCCTGATTTAAAAAAAACCCATCTCAATTATTATCAAATTTTATAACGTTTCGATGTTGCAAAAGACGTTGTTTTCAAGATTGAGTTTCATATAAAACAAGGTTAAGAAAAAATTTCTTCAAAAAAAAAAGTTTGCCAAAACTTCTTTTCGGCTTCGTTTGTGGTCCGCAGCTTATTTAGAAGATATTAGTTCAGCTAAAATTCACCTTTTTTTTTTCTACAATCTAGTGTCGTCTCGAAAAATCATGATTTTTTTCTTCGCGAAGTCCTGATTTTTGACAAAACCACCTGGCATCTCACCTTTGACAGTTATTTTTTCAAGAGAAAAATTCAAAACAGCAGAGGGCATTAGACTGAGTCTATTTGGGATCACTTTTTAATATCTCAAACCTTGGGATCTTAAAAGCTTATTTTTGGTACGAAACTTATCCATGTTTTATTGCAGAATTTTTTGGTAACGTTTACGTGAGTAAATTCGTCCTTTAAATTTGTATGAGAAAATTGAATATTTTGTGCTGAAAACAAGTTACAGTCTTCAACGAAGTTGATCAGCGGAAAATTTCCTCAAGAGATTTTATAAATTGGTACAAAAATCATTAGCAGGGTCGGTTCCAAAGAAAAATTAAAAATGATTTTTTCAGCACAAAATATTCAATTTTCTCATACAAACTTTAAGGACGAATTTACTCATGTAAACGATACCAAAAAATTCTGCAAAAAATCATGGATAAGTTTTGTACCAAAACGAAGCTTTTTAGACTCCAGGGTTTGGGAAATTCAAAAATGACCCTAAATCGACTCAGTCTAATGCCCTCTGCTGTTTTGAATTTTTCTCTTGAAAAAATAACTGTCAAAGGTGAGATGCCAGGTGGTTTTGTCAAAAATCAGGACCTCGCGAAGAAAAAAATCATGATTTTTCGAGACAACACTAGATTGTTGAAAAAAAAAAGTTGAATTTTAGCTGAACTAATGTCTTCTAAATAAGCTGTGGACCACAAACGAAGCCGAAAAGAAGTGTTGGCAATTTTTTTTTGAAGAATTTTTTTCTTAACCTTGTTTGATATGAAACTCAATCTTGAAAACAACGTCTTCTGCAATACCAAAACGTTACAAATTTTTATTATAATTGAGATGTTTTTTTAATTAAGAAAATTCAGGACATTTTGAAGATTTTTTTTTAAATCAGAACAATTCAAGACAAATCCTGAAAAATCAGTATACCTGGCACCTCATGAGCTTGCCGAAAAAAAATCTGTCTTGTTGGGAAAAAAAATTCTGAGTTTCAGTGATTTTACCTAAAAATTCTGTGATGGTTTTTTGAGAAGCCATTCCCTTAAGTTTCATTGAATGTTTATGAAAAATTGGGTCTTTTAAACATTTTACTTGAGCACAATCAATTAACCTTACTACTTTTATCATTGAATATTCTTAACGAAGTGTGTATTTATAGCTTCGCATAACTCAACTTTTCTATTACCTCTCTAGCAATGAGAGAGAGAGTATTTAGAGTAGCGAGAAGGAAAGGCTGTCAGTTTAGCCTCTGTAGGTTTGAAGCTAGGATAAGGCATTGGAATTAAACTACTTGTTCTTAAACCGCCAATAAAGCCAGTCATTATTTCGCCAACTTTGTCTACGAAATTTGTAACTGAAAGTTTTACGAAGTGAATATATTATCGGTTGCTGCCGGAAATTAACCCGTTCAAGTATTTTAAAAATTTGAATTCCGAAACAACGAGCCTGATCCTACATTTTGGTGCCGTGACCAGGATCCTTTTGTTTCGAGGAATTCCCGCCAGTCAAACAATTGATAAAGCGCCATCGTGAATATCGACTACAAAGGATACACGCCATTTCGGAGATTTTGGCGCCACCCCGAAATAATAGCTCCTGTTTTTTATTAATACAAGGCCTGTAACGTACAGGCACACGGTACGTAAAATTCCAAAGTGTGCAGGGTATTCAACGGGTGCTTTGAGATTTTTTATACCTTATTTCATATCACGGGTCCATCGGAGAGTCCTAGACGGTTCGGTATCCAAGGTCACGGAAACCACCTCTCATCTGTTTGTACCATCGTTCACGACACGTTGCCAGAACTATAGCCAGGAAACTGCAACTTTGTTGCACAAGCTGTTAGTAGGAGTGAATTATAAATTCTCAAGGCATTAATTTGCTTTGAGCAGGTGAGTACCGCTCCAAAGCATACACCGTTTTCGAACGGCTCTACCTTTGTTTTTCGTTCTCCCTCAATATTCAGGTTGAGAAAATGCCAGACACACGCCGGAAGCAAGCTTTGGTTAATCAAAGGACTGCTTTGCTATCTTCCTTCGAGAGGGCTGAACATTTCGTCAACAACTATGAGGCTGCTAGAGATGCAGCTGAAGTTCAAATTCGCCTGGATGCCCTGGATGCCATGTGGAGGGAACTGGGTGAAGTACAAAGGCATCTAACGGACATCGAAGATACAACTGAAGGTATGGAAAATAACCTGCAAATCCGTGCTTCCTCTGAAAACCAGTACTTTAAAATAAAGGCTAGTCTATCCTCCAAACTATCATCTCCTCCTCCTACCTTTTCGCACGCAATCCCTAATGCTGCCACAATTGGGCTTTCTGGACTGAAGCTTCCCACTATAACCCTACCTGAATTCGACGGAGACTACAACCAATGGCTTACTTTTCATGACACTTTTGATGCGCTCATACATTCTAACGCTGAGGTGCCTCCTATCCAAAAGTTTCATTATCTTCGTGCTGCAGTAAAAGGCGAGGCCGCTCAGTTAATAGAATCCATTGCCATTAGCTCTATCAACTACTCTACCGCTTGGGAGACTTTGAAATCACGATACGCCAACGATTATTTGCTTAAGAAACGTCATCTGCAATCTTTACTCGAATGTCCTCGTATGAAAAAGGAAACTGCTGCCGCCTTACACGGCGTAGTCGATGAGTTTGAACGTCATATCAAGGTTTTGCGACAACTGGGAGAACCCACCGATTCATGGAGCACCATTCTCGAGCACCTTTTATGTTTACGTCTTGATGACTGCACCCTAAAGGCTTGGGAAGATTTCGCAAGCACCGTCGAAAACCCGGATTATCCCTGCCTAATAGATTTCTTGCACCGTCGTATAAGAGTCCTCGAATCAATGTCAGTCAACCACAATTCTGTTTATCAATCTTCCAACATCCAACATGCTTCTAGAAATTCAACATTCGCTCGAACATCGAATCACGCTGCTGCTGAAATCCCTACTTATCATTGCTATGCATGTAATGAACAACACCTGCTGACCCACTGCCCACGATTCAACAACATGAATGCCCACGAACGCTTAACTGTCATCAACCTTCATCACCTGTGCCAAAATTGCTTTCGTCATGGTCACCTCGCCAGAAATTGCCGATCAAAGTTCTCTTGTCGTTTGTGTCAGAAACGTCATCACAGTATGATCCATTCCGCCTTGTTTACCAACACGCCACAAACAGCAAATCCAACCGTAATGCATCCCGTTCCATTTGAAAGTGAAGACGTTATTATCACCGACCCTGAAACTACTTCGACCAATTCCGCGGTTCAAACCACCAACTCCGCTGTTCAAATTAGCAACTCCGCCCCAGTTTGCAACTCCAATGTACTGCTTTCAACGGTTAGTCTATTGATCCTTGATTCTAATGGAAAGGCACACCCGGCTCGAGCGATGCTCGATAGCGGCTCCCAATCCAACATAATAAGCGAAAGATTATCACAACTACTACGCTTGAAAAGAGAAAACGTCAGTATTCCAATGTATGGTATCGGTGAATCGACGTCAAATGTGCGACATTCAGTGAAAACAACTATTCGATCACGTACTAACAGATATGAACTGAAAGCCAACTTCTTAGTTATGCCCCGGATAACCATTGATTTGCCCAGCACCAGCTTTTCCACCCTCAATTGGAAGTTACCCAAAAATCTGAATATGGCCGACCCGGAATTCAACAAAACTGGTCCCATTGATATTTTGCTAGGGGCCGAACACTTTTTCACCATAGTCAACCCCGGAAACAAAATACAAACAGAAGGACACCCTACTCTTATAAATAGTCTATTTGGCTGGATCGTTAGTGGCCGTCATCAGTCTCAATTGGTCAATCAAACTACGACTTGTCATGTTGCTGTATCCGATTCGTTGCTTGAAGCGCTTGAAAGATTCTGGAAGGTTGAAGAAGTTATCGAACGGCCAGAATATTCCCCTAAGGAAAGGAAATGTGAAGCTCATTATGCGTCAAATGTGTCCAGGAATTCTGAAGGCAGATATATTGTACGTCTTCCCCGCAATGAAAATTTCGACCAAGTTCTCGGTGACTCGAAGCACATCGCTCTCCGTCGTTTTCAATTACTTGAGAAAAGATTTGCTGTTGATTCAAGTTTAAAGCTACAATACCATGAGTTTTTATCGGAATATTTGAGTTTGGGACATATGAGACTAGTATCGCCGTCCGAAAATGAGCCAGAACAAGTCTGCTACTTACCACACCACCCTGTTTTTAAAGAATCCAGCACTACCACAAAAATTCGAGTGGTTTTTGATGGATCAGCTAAAACTTCAACGGGAAACTCTTTAAATGATGCGTTAACAATAGGCCCTACCATTCAAGAAGAGCTTTTGTCGTTGGTTCTCAGATTTAGAAAGTATCCGATTGCGCTTGTGGGCGATATTGCTAAAATGTACAGACAAATACTCGTCCACCCTAAAGACACCGCCTTACAACGGATTTATTGGCGCTTTCATCCCGATGAACCTATATCGACGTATGAGCTACAAACCGTGACCTACGGACTCACCCCATCATCCTTTCTAGCCACCAGAACGCTTCATCAACTGGCTTTAGATGAAGGTGAAAATTATCCTCTTGGTAGTACGGCATTGAAAAATGACTTCTATATGGATGATTATATAGGGGGAGCGCAAACTTTGGAAGATGCCATCGAAACCAGATGCCAGCTAGACAACTTGATGGCCAAGGGCGGGTTTCAGTTGCGGAAATATACTTCCAATAATCTTAAGGTTCTTGAGGGATTGGAGGAAGAGCGTATCGGAACTAAATCGACATTGCACTTTGACCCCGAAGAAGCAGTCAAAACACTGGGCATCGGTTGGGAGCCCGGATCAGATCAACTACGTTTTGATTGTACATTGGCAATAACAACAGGATCACCAACAAAACGGTCCATACTGTCGGCGATATCGAAGCATTTTGACCCCCTTGGGCTAACTGGTCCAGTTGTAATTCGCGCAAAGATGATGCTGCAGGAATTGTGGCAGGAGCCTTGTGGATGGGACGATCAGGTGCCTGATAAGATCCGAACAAAATGGGACCATTATTGTGTAGAGTTACCAAAAATCTTCAACTACAAGGTCGATCGCTACGTTTTTCTACCGCAAGCTATTATCCAACTACACACGTTTTCCGACGCATCCGAGCTAGCGTATGGTGCGTGCACCTATGCTCGATCCATCGATCCCACTGGTCGCATTAAAGTTTGTTTGATTGCATCAAAATCTCGAGTGACCCCATTAAAAAGGATGTCGATACCACGATTAGAGCTTAGCGCAGCATTAGTTGGAGCACGCCTACACAGAAAAATCAATAATGCCATGAAGTTATCGGTTTCATCATCCTTCTTTTGGTCTGATTCAACGGTTACACTTGCTTGGTTGCGATCCACCCCAGGAACATGGCAAACCTTCGTTGCGAACCGAGTAGCAGAAATACAAGATCTTAGCAATGGAGCCATATGGAACCACGTATGTGGTAGTCAAAATCCTGCTGACTTAGTTTCGAGAGGGACGTCCATTGAAGAGTTTTTGATAAGCGATTTATGGCGTTATGGCCCGAATTGGTTAAAGTCTCCAGAATGCGAATGGCCTTCGTCTAACAAGCCTGATCAAGATGATCTTATTCCTGAGCGGCGTAAAACGGTGGCGGCCGTCCAAACAACATCGGCAGTGAATCCATTTTTTCACGATCAAGGTTCCTACTTGCGTCTGTCACGTGTGGTGGCTTACTGTTTGCGGTTTGCTGAAGCGTGTCGAAAAAAGAAGTCCCAAGATAAATCTGCAAGGGTAAGCAGAAATATTAATGCTCTCACCATTATCGAAATAGTCCGAGCTCGAAAATGTTTAGCTCGATTGGCTCAAGAGGATAGACTGAAAGCAGAATTGAGAGAACTGAGAAAGGGAAACCCCGTATCGAAGCAGTCCCCCTTGCGTCTTCTTAGCCCGTTCCTCGATTCTGAAGGTATTATAAGGGTAGGAGGTAGAATGAGACATTCACAGCAGCCTTTCCATATCAAACACCCCATCCTACTCCCCAGTTCCCATCCATACACACGGTTAGTTGCACGGTACTTTCATTTAAAATTGTTCCACGGTGGCGGCCGTGTGAGCCTGGCAGCGATGAGAGACGAGTATTGGCCAATCGACGGACGCAGATTGATTCGAGGAATAGTATGGAACTGCTTTCGCTGCAGACGTGCTGCACCAGTCCCGGGTAAACAAAAAACTGGTCAACTTCCCATCGAAAGAATCACAGCTAGTAGACCGTTCACCTTTACTGGCGTTGATTATGCTGGCCCGGTTTACTTAAAACCCCCTCATAGAAAAGCAGCAGCTCCTAAGGCTTACATCAGCGTTTTTGTTTGTTTCGCGACAAAAGCCGTGCATATAGAACTTGTCGCTGATCTCTCTACAAACGCTTTTCTTAATGCACTTCGCAGATTTATTGCGAGGCGTGGCTCTCCCACGCAAATTTATTCCGATCAAGGTAAAAATTTCCAAGGCGCTAGAAATGATCTTCGAGAACTGTTTGAAATGCTGACGGAAAAGGAGAGCATTGAACATATTTCTAACAGTTGCACGACCATTGGCATCCAGTGGCGCATGATTCCTCCCCGTTCTCCTCATTTCGGCGGCCTTTGGGAGGCGGCAGTCAAGGTGGCGAAAAAGCATTTATTTAAACAGCTCGGCAGCTCATCGTTAAGTTTCGAGGATATGGCTACGGTTTTGGCGCAGATTGAGGCCTGCATGAATTCTCGCCCGCTTACACCGATGACGGAAAGTCCTGATGATCTAGCAATTCTTACACCAGGGCATTTTCTTATTGGGATGTCAATGTCATCTCTCCCGGATCCTGATGTCACACATATCCCTGCCAACAAGCTGGATCATTACCATCGATTGCAGGAGTACGTTCAGCAGTTTTGGCATCAATGGAAGCGTGAATACCTACAGGAACTACAGAAAGAAAGCCGCCGCACCATACCAAACACCGAATTCCAAGTCGGGCGTATGGTTGTTATTGTCGACGACTTCCTGGCACCCGTGAAGTGGCCCTTGGGACGTATCATCAAAACCATTCCTGGGAAAGACGGCTTACCAAGAGTCGTACAACTGCGAACGAGCAAAGGAATCACGGAACGAGCAATCACTAAAATATGCATGCTGCCCTACGAAAGTGAGATGCAACCAGAAAGATTTAGTTCGGAAATTTAGAAAAATTCGATTCAATTAAGATAGATGGTAGGAGAATTTCCGCACACTATTTGTTTGTTTATGTTTAGATTGTTATGGTTTGTCAGAGATACATGTTTAGCTAAGTTTAGTTGTAGTGAAATCTCACAATTTCAGGTGGCGGCAATGAATATTCTTAACGAAGTGTGTATTTATAGCTTCGCATAACTCAACTTTTCTATTACCTCTCTAGCAATGAGAGAGAGAGTATTTAGAGTAGCGAGAAGGAAAGGCTGTCAGTTTAGCCTCTGTAGGTTTGAAGCTAGGATAAGGCATTGGAATTAAACTACTTGTTCTTAAACCGCCAATAAAGCCAGTCATTATTTCGCCAACTTTGTCTACGAAATTTGTAACTGAAAGTTTTACGAAGTGAATATATTATCGGTTGCTGCCGGAAATTAACCCGTTCAAGTATTTTAAAAATTTGAATTCCGAAACAACGAGCCTGATCCTACAATCATATTCCTCTAATCTAAACCTAGAAATCTAAAGTTTATATTGACATAATAAATAAAAATTTTGAGAACACGTATAAAATTGAAAAAATCTGTGAAACTTGTGAATATTCCTAAAATTCTGTGTTCTTTTACACAGATTCTGTGACGAAAATTTGCTCAAAATTCTGTGAAATTACAGATTATTCTGTGATTTTGGCAACCTTGCTCATGAGGTAGCGTTCGAAGAGCAACGTCTATTCTCGAAAATGTACCAAAAAAAAACTGTATAATTTCTCAGATTTCTCCTCTATACAATGCACAGTAGATTTTTCCGGAAAAGGGGATTCTCTTCATCAGTGGACGTGAACAGGGATGCCAATGTGCCCGATTTTTCAGGATTTTCTTGATTTTTCGAGGCTCAGTCTGACAACCTGATAAGCCATTGTATTTCTCTGATTTTTTAAAATAAGCCTTATTTTGCCTGATTTTTGTGAATGTGATGAAAATAAGGAACTGCATTAAATATCATTCTATTAAAATCCACACTCTTATACAGCTACCATCACGCATCAAACTTGTAGCAAAAGGACAGTTTTCACTAGAAATTTAACACAAAAAACATCCCGTATCCTGATGAATCATTTCACTCGAAACATTTTGTGTGCCTTTAATGCTCCCCAAAACTTCCTTGGAGCACTCTATCCGGTTAATTGTAAAGCCAGTTAACGAGCCAACGAAATTGGCTGTTACATTAAAAAAAAAATCATCAACAGAGACCCCCACATTTTATGACAAATTAATTCCGGGTGAAAAATAGTCTGGCTGTTTGTTGCTACCAATGATTGTGATGATGATGACGATGATGAAAAGTCACTTTTTGCCCCCAAACGCACATGGTTGGTTCGCGCATTTTTGCAAACCCACTCCTTTTTTTTCACATACCTACTCCGAAATGCAAATTAAAATTAAAAAGTTGCAATAAAATTATGATTAAAAATTTACGCTTCAAACGGTTGCCGTAAATGGGATTTTCCACCTCCGGTGCTCCTTCTGTCTCCTTGCAGCGTGCGATGCGAAAATGTTGGGGAAAACCAACGTGCGAGTGAAATTTTTTACAGACGACGACAAAAAAAAAATCGCACACACAAAATTAAGCGAACGCGAGTAAGAGAACCGATTATGAAGGGGGTTAAAAATTTTTCACTAAGCGAAAAAAGTGATGTCGAATGTTGGATTGAGGGGAAAAATTTTAATCCAACATTCATTCCAACATTACTGCACTCTCCTCCTAAGTTGGAAACAGTTGTGAGGATGTGGTCTTTCACCTCGAAGAGCACTACTTTCGCACAACATCAAAGATGGACGAAATCTTTCAACTTTTCGATTGCATACATGTGGGCGGAATTGCTTTTCGAAACTTGGGGATAGTTTCAAGTTTCAATTTTTAACTGCTAATATAAATTGAAGAACACATTAGCCTGCGAAGTCACCAAAACCAATTGAAAACTGAATTCTTTTCTAATGAGTGGTTTTAAATTAGATTTGGTAATCATTATTTGAAATTATATGTCATTTAGCATGCAAAACACCTTTTGCAAGGTTCATACGAAAAAGTATGCCTTTTAAATGTACAATGTATCCTACTCAGGGATGCCAGGTGATTTTGACCAAAATTAGGACACCGCGAAGAAAAAAAAAATTAATTTATGCAAATAACATCCCAGACAGGAAAAACGGCCCGAAATCAGCCCGATTTTTGTCCGTTCATCATCTCGATCGGCCCGAAATTGTGTAAGAAATCGGGTCGAAATTAGTGGAGAATCGCGCAAAAATTAAACATTTTTTCGGACAACGATAATTCGAGCAGCAACCAGTTCGAGCAGATCTAATGTCAAAACAAGCGGATCGTTTCCGAACCGAAACCGAACGCATTTTCGAACGAATTTCGGACTGATCGTACGAATCGAGCATTTCGAATGTCTTCAAATGCATTTCGGACCGAAACCAAACGGATTTTCGTACTGTTTCCGAATAGATTACATGGGTTGCCATTAATTCAGGTTTTTCTTTTCTTTACAAAAATACCAAAAAAAAAAAAACTTATTGAAAACTGCCCGTGTTTTGTTTTGTTCATCGAGCACTGCCAAAAATATGCGTCTGTTTTCGAGTAATCGAGCAGGCGGATGGAATTCGAACCGAAATCGGACCAAATTCACACCGCTGGAATTCGAGTGCCGCCATCTTTGTATTACAACCGGCTCGATTGAGCAAACTTTCCTGACAGGGATGCAGCTCTGCTTAGATTGCATAAATAAAGACAAAATACAGGTATTCAAGACGCCTTAAATTATGCAACTGAAGCGAGAAGAACCTTAGCTAGTCTTAAGTTTGGTATTTAATTACAAATTCGTTTGATTTAACTAATAATTCAGTTATAATTAAGTTTTTTTTGAATCATGACATTGTCCAGACAATTTCTCAAAATCAGGACAATTCAAGCGTTTTTGAAAAATCAGAAAAAATCCTGAAAAGTCAGGACACCTGGCACCTCTTATCCTACTATACATTGAATTGACCCTAAATGTATAAATTAATCGTTTTCTTATGTATATGAACTCTGAAATGACGCTTAATTTTTCCATGAAAGAAATCAGAAGGAAATGTCAAAACATCCGATTCAAATCTCAACATACTAACGGATATGTTGCAAACTTACAAGGACAATTATTGTTTGACTACTTCCTATCCTTTGCCTCGATCCCCCTTCATTCGATTCTCCCAATAGCTTCGCAATTATTTTCCCACCTCCGACATCGGATTATCATCTGATTCATAAAATTATAATGACTACATCAGCTCTCGTCTCTGGCCATGGCAGTCAACCGGCAGCAGCATCAGCGCTAAATCTTCCTGACCAGCTTCCTGGGCTTGGCTTGACGGCGGACCATTAGCAAAGATTGTGCCACCCCAAATCCCGAACCACTTGGAAGCAAAGCTCAAGAATTTGCCCGAGAGGAACCTCAAGATTGTGACGGACTACATTCAACGATCCGAAACGCCCCGGCCAGCCGGCTGCCAACCTCTTCCAGTCATGTGCAAAAACAAAAGAGGGCGCCCAAAATTCATCACACCCTCGTCTTGGCCCGACTCAGCAGGGGGGTGAATTCTTCCGGATTTGCGGTTTTCGGTTGGTTGATCGCCTCCAAGCCAAAGGAGGGGTGCTTGTTGCCAGAATCCGGAACAATTTGGATTTAATTTTCTCCGTTTCGTTTATCTTTTTTTCCGGATCCCATTCCCAACTAAACAAGGGAAGAATCGAGGGTAGAAGCTGTTGCTCCATTCAGTCTTGAACCGAGAATCACCCAACGAATTGGAGGGGTGGGTACAAAAGCAATCGTAACAGACCGCCCACAATCCGTTTGCTTGACTTTGTCTCAACTTCATGGGCACCCCCCGACTAGATTGCGAGAGAGCAAATAAAAAGGTAGAAGTAGGAAAAGACAAACTGTAGACTTACCTCCCGTCGGTCCAGCGACTCCTGGAAAAACTTCCCTAGGAAGGGAACCGGAAACTGGGTGCCCTTGGCGATCGGTTTGCTGGCCAGCACGGTCCCGTTCCGGATGTCCAGGTCCTGCGGCGGTCGCTGAAACCGGGCCATCTGAAGCAGGAACTGT
Organism: Uranotaenia lowii; assembly: GCF_029784155.1. Classification (NCBI taxonomy): domain Eukaryota; kingdom Metazoa; phylum Arthropoda; class Insecta; order Diptera; family Culicidae; genus Uranotaenia; species Uranotaenia lowii. The sequence goes on from NC_073692.1 coordinate 25,688,184, forward strand.
TCGGCACTCTGGAGTTGCTGGAAGGTGAAGGAAAATTTTGAAAAATTAGAAATGGTTGAAAAAATTAAATGCCTTTGTATAGGCAACAAAATTTTCAAATGAAAGTACCAAATTTAAACGCCTTTGTGTAGACTATGAACAATTTGTAGGATAGAAGACAATAAATTAAGACTTTTCACATCTTAAAAATTCTACAAATGGAATAAAATTGGATGGAGGAACCTGAATTTTGTTTTCGGAAATCGGAAAGGATCACTCACCTCCAACCGTTCGTTCTGCATCAGCTTGTCCTTCGCCGTGGGGCTACCGCCTCCGCCGCCGTTCGTTTGGTGGTGGTCCTCCGGATGATGGTGCTGGATGTGATGATTGCCGTGCCGGTATCTCAGATGATTCAACGGGATGACCTGCAGCCCCGAAGGCACTTCCAGACTGGAGGGGACGCCACGCGAAGAGTTCGACTCGTCTCCGCTACTGCCTGTAAAGTTGGAAAACAAAGACCAGTTTTAATCAGCTTGTTGTTGTTCCGATTCACTTTGCGGTTTGGGATGTTCGACAGCAGAAAACCTTGGAATGTTCTCATGAGTAGCTTCATCTAATGCGTCCACTCGAAAACTGATGCTAGTTCCATAAATTGTATTTACATTTACGCGTACCCGGCCCAGAATGTCTCGGGGTGATAAATAATCTTTTCGATTGCGCACGAAGCGTTGAGTCATATGGCTTAGGACGGTCTGTCAGACTGAAAGCGTTAAAATCGCTTCTGGAGTGAACTCGGTACGAGTTGAGAAAAATCTTCAGAAAAATAAGATAAATTCGTAGATTGAGCTCAGCTGCTAGAAGGTGGTTTGCGTCATTGCCCTAAGAACCAGTTTCAACCGATGGTTCAATTTATCAATCCTCGAATAAAAAATTATCTTAACCAAGTTATTACAATGAGTCGGTTGAAGCTTCTCACACAAAAAAAAAGTTATTGCTCGACTCCCACAACTCAATTAGCCATGTTGTGTAAACACCACTTGAGATCTGGTCGGCCGAGAAGAAAAGCCGATTGTCATCGGAGAATTAGTTTATGACACTCAAATTGAAAAGATGAAGTCAACTGATTATCGAGCGCACTTCAATCTTGGCCGACCCGAGAAATTCTTCCGACACAAAAAAAACTCGAGGGGAACCAATCTTAAAGTCTCAGATCAGTTGCTCCGAAACTGCCCAAAAGCGCTTGACTGCTTAAGCGCGCGCGTCAAATCTGCGTATCACTTTCCATTTCCATCCAAATGACAGATTTTTCATCCGAAAAACAACAAACAACAACCCGTGCCGAAACCGTGAAACCTAAGCCGATCCCGGCACAAACTCATTCTTCGGAAGGCGAAAATCCCATTCAAATTGCAACGATTTAATAAACTAATTTTATTCTAATTGCGAGCCGGCCGCTGCTGACAAACAAAAGGGGTGAGCACCCAAGTTTGCGTTTGAGCGAAGATTAAGTCGACAAGCTCCTAAGGCTGAATCTTGCTACCAGCCGGAATTTGGAAGGGAGAAACGAGAAACCACTTTCCGAGGAAAATCGGGGTCTTAAAACCAGAAAAAATCACACCAAACTGTAACTAATACGACGTTTATCAACCCAAAACGAGGAAGAAAAGCAAATAAAAACATCGGTAAACACTCTTGAGACACCCAGAGCCATTCTGCGCCCAATCAAAGACCCGAAGGCAGCCGAAATTTGCGGAACCAGTTGTTTCAATCAGCTTGCTTTTTATTCTCGTTAAGAAGAAGAACGGGAAAGGGTAGCTCCCGACGTTTGGGTTTGTAATTTCATCCCGGGTTCCGTGTTCCGCAAATCGGAAACCACCCCGGAGGATGCCAATTTGCCAAGCGAAAGCGAAAGTCTCTTCTTTATGTACATACATAATCCCCGGCTCTGTGATGAGTCCGGGATTCGAAAAGCCAGGAAGATGTCAAACATTTTGATGATCAAATCGCACCTGAAGGAGTCCAATTTCGTTTGGGTAGTTTTTTTTGCGATACTCTTCCTTCGATTGTTGTTAATAGATTTGCCAAACGTAAGCTTACTATTGGGACCCATCGAACGGATCTGATCTGTTGGCAAAATCGATTGACGGATATAGGTCTGGAAGGATGAAAATAGGCTGGATTCATGACTGTTTTTTTCACCGGGCAGATGTGACAAGGAGCAGCTGAAATGTGGTGTTTCTTTCTTCGAGAAAAATGTGCTCCAGATAACCCGTTTGCCCTGAAAGATAATCTTCTTATTTTGGGCGATTTCGAAATAACGGTTTCTTGCACTTTGATTCCGGAATTTGGAATAATAACTGTTGTTATGAATTACCAGTTCCACATTTAGAAGCATCCAAACGGTATGGAAACTTTTGAGTCCGGTGATTGAAATGGTATAAAAAAATTCAAAAATAAGAATTAGGTTGAAAACATTCTCATTAACTTTCAAACAAGAAAATAAAAAATAAAGAGATAAATATAAACGCCATTGTATAGTCAACAGAATTTTCATATCCGAAGATCAGGATCGTATCCAGCTTTTGTAGGACAGTAATTATTTTAAATTTCATTTGTTAAGTCATATTTTTGTTTGTACCTATCTTTCTGAGAGTCTGTAGATAAAATCGATAGCTGAAATTGTGGAGTGTGATTTTTTTTTTTGAGCATGGCGACCGTCATAAATTCGGTGCTGCACGTCGGAACTGCAGATAATCCACTAAGTAAGGGTAGAATTTTTGACGGTCGCCATGTTATAAAAGGTGCATGCTAGTGCTAAATGTACGAAAAGGTTGTTACTTACAGATCAACTTCAACTTGTCAGTTTCAAATGACATTTGATTAATAATGTCTGATTCAAAAAAAAAAAAATCGGTATTTTCGTAGCTAACAGATATCGCTCTTCATCGGCCGATACCAATAACAAATCTTCCTCTCTGGAGGTCCAAATCGTTTCAAGGCAGAAACACATCGGTAAACCAACAAAACCAAACAGATTATGGCTTTATTGTTCTGCTATTAAGTTTAAGATTTAGGCCAACTATCATGGCTCATTTTAACAACTTTACGCCAAAAACAGCACTTTCCGGTGCAGCTCAACTCAAGTTTGTTTGTCATCATTGATTGCATCGTTGCCGAAGGGAATAAAAGGAAACAACCATCGCTCGTCGGAAACCGACTGCCAAATTATCATTCAGTATCAGTGAGCCGCATCGTTTCCTTTTGCGGGCTCTTCTTCCTCCTGCTTAAAAATACCTTTCCTCCAAGCAAATAAAACCATCCATAGATGATCGTTTTATTGTACCTTTGAATGGCCCCTCAGATAGGTTTTAAGAAAGACAAAAAAAATCAACACACACCCAAGAACAAAGGAAAACCATCGGATGAGACCGAACTTGCTCCGATTTCAGGATCTCGAAGTTTGGAACCTGCTTCCTCGATCGGGATCTTTTTTTCGCCTTAAGAAACCGAAAAGAGGAAGTCCTGGTCCCGAAGTGAGACCAGCTAATGTCCACGCAGATGAAGATGGTACCATTTTTAGGGATTTTTTTCCTTCAAATATTTCGTTTAATACCCCGCAAGACCAGCAGCACCACAGACAATGGGCAACGACTTCCGATTGTGTGATTTATCTCCGCGATTGAATCATCCTGCCTCCGCCTGCCTGCTGATGGAGAACATCTCGGATTTCATGAATGGAATTTTTGTCCAACTTTATGAATGAGTTTGTGAAATGAGGCAAGAACGCTCCAGTTTACGCGAAACGTGTGAATCCACTTTGGATCGAGTTTTCATTCCGGGGATTTTGTCTCAGGTTAAAAAGGGTTTGCTATCTGATGCTACAAATCGAGGATCAACGTGATCTAAAACTGGCTGGAGGCAAACGACTTGTATCTCGGTAAAAAAGAAAGCTTGGGAATGTGAAGGACGTTTAGCTATGCATGATACCATTGGATCGGAGCAAACAAAACTTGTTCAAGTGCCTTGTCTTGTAAGTAATCTCTTGAATATGACGAAAACTTAATGATATTCTAATAAACAAAACTTACAGCTCAATCATATGTACCCAAGAAATAGATTGACGCCAACAGATTTGGGAAGAAAGACACACAAGACACAAGACTTCTACAACATTTGCTCGTTTAACCACCGATTTAAAACAAATTTTGAGAGCACATTGAAACGATATTTTCGTTATGCTTCCAACATTTCTTGAATCTGTCAGGCTTAAGGAGGTATCAAATACGTTCAGTGACACTAAAATTTCGAATTCATCAAAAAAACTGTGCTACCTCAAAAACAAAATGGGACCCAAATTCTGTCATTTTACCACTTTTACTCTGGCAATGATACTGAATTTTGCTCAAACGACATGATAGCAAAAGTTGTCCTTATTTGCTCTCAGTTCGATTGCAATTCAAACACTTTAATAGCCCTGATTTTTTTCGCAGTAAAATAATATTTAATACCTATATTTATGCTACCTTTTTTTTTCATTTTTCTGACCTGAAACTTTTATGATGCCTGATTTTGCTGTTTTTGGAAAATCAACACCTGATCGTGCCATCATTTTGCTATTAATGCTTCACTTAGGTATTGGTTTGGTATAATTTATTTCAACATTTTACTACTTTGATGGAACCTCATTTTTGCATCGGGGGAAAAAAACCCCAAATAATGCTATAATTTTGCCATTGATAGCTCAGATTGGTTATTGTTTGCTATCGATTAAGGCATCGGTGTCGACTCGAGCTAAAGTTAACCTTTTTTATTTTTAAAAGTTCATGCTTAAATCTTCAGGTGGCATGTTCTGTCAAAATATTTATAGGCAACAATTTCAATCGCTGATTCAATAAAAATGCTCATCAAATACCTTCTAGAAGTTGTCTACTAAATCTACAGTGAGTTTTTTGTTTCAGAAAGAAATGTACCTTGGAGAAAATTTATCCTTGAAAATAAAGTTTCGAATGGAATATTTCGATTCATAACAAGTTTTACTAAAGTAATCGCCCAGTCTGCTGTTGGGATGGGATTTACCTACGTGATAAATAATTTTGAATTTTCGTTTAAAATGTTCGTAAGTCATTTTAATTTTTCAGTTCACAATTTGATTTTTTTTAACATTTCCTTGAAAATTTTTAACGAAAAGTGAGGGACTGTATTATCCGGAGGGTACCTCGTGGATTTTACCAAGACTAAATGTAATCCAGTAGAATTTATCTAAAAGAGAATAACTGAAAGATTAAAAAACTTTAGAAAATGCAATAGTTGTATTTATTGTTATGCTGACAAACCAAAAAAAAAACAATTTTTTTTCATCAATATACAGACCAGTGCGAAGGTTCAAATTTTACATTCTTATAGATAGATTTTCAATGAATCTTTTTTAATGCTCAAAATCACCTGTATTGCATTTACCAATTATTAAATTAGGTTATGTTTTGTTGTGGAACATTCTTATAGGTTCATGCTCAAAATTCGTTGAAGTTTTTATAGCTGACAAATAATTATTATTTGATTAAGGGCTGTTCTAAAAATGGTCAAAATAAACGAGTTATATTTTTGGTAATTCCCAAGGACCGAACAACATTTCTATATTGTTTAAAATTTATGATTACGATAAAGCCTGCAGACTGCCATTGAATATTTCTGGTGGTGAAATCGGTTTCGATGTTTATTTGAAAATCTGCTGCAATCAGCTAAGAAGACTTTAATTTATCGCCTAAACAACTGAGTTAAATGACTTGTTTTACTAAATTTATAATCGAAAGCAGGCAGCGAATTGCGAACTTTACAAAAGAGTACGCCCTGTCATGAAGTGACGATTAATCTTAGTCATAATTCACAACCTCGCTTTAATATGTTCGTCTCTCACAAAATTAGACTAATAACTGGTTTGTGGTTTTGTTTGCACTTTCAAGCTTCTATATCAATATTGCCACATATTTGTTTTATTTGTGTTTGATAACTCTTATTTTGTATCTGTAAATTCTTCATCTCATCTCCACTATTTCTCGATCGAAAAAGAGTAAAGGGTGTTCCACGTCAAATTACATCACAGAAAATTCGCTGTATAAATGTCCTTATTGACCGATTTTGTTCAAACTTTCAGACGATAAACTTCAAATCATTTGTGAACTTTTGGTATATTTACTGTTTTCTAGTTCAATATTGGGCCCAATTATACTCAAATGATTTTGTGCAACTTCGAGAAGCACCTTCTCCTAAACTAAGGTTGCCAGATTGCACGGTTTTTTTTCAATTTTCTTATCTTGATTTTTGTTTAGTAATTTCTGGGGTTTGAGAAAAAATTTACGTATATTGCCCGGATTTTTGGTCGTCAATTTAGAAATGAAATGTCCGGATTTTGCCAGGTTCTTAAAGAAAATTGCTCGAAATTGACATTTCTAGCGCAACATTTAAAAAGGGCGAAAGTAGCAGTTAGCTCGAAACGAGAAAAACGCGTTTGAAAATTCGGAACACCTATTCAAATCCTATTTATAAAATCGACCACTTTTTGTTCAACAAAATCAAAAAATGTGCATTATATTTACTTATTGTTCGATGGTTATCAAGAACTTTAACTTTTTTCGCGTAATTTCAGAGATTTTCGAGTTTCGCCCTATTATTGTTTTCGATTTCAGTTACGCCTGCAAGTTTCGCACAATTGATCGGCCGTTTTAGTTTTGGTTTTGAAGTTACGCCCATTCATCCTACACGCAAAAACTAATTAGGCCGTTTTGTCACACACGGTCAACTCAGTTACGCCTTTTGGCTCTACACGAATAGAAAAATTCACTCCATTTTAAATAGGCGTAACTTCACGTTCCAACGGAAATGCATCAACAGGAAGTTTCGCCCAATTGAATTTTATAAATTTTTTGAAAGTTTTAAGTTATTTTAAGATGAAATCGCGTTTGATAGGTAAAGTGCAACCGGGTGCATCCGGAATGACCGTTAACTCGATTTGTTTACATTTGGCAGTTTCGTCCTTTTGAAATGTTACGCTAGATTTTTGAGATGCTCACAGATTCTCTGCTTCAAAACAGCTCAGTATTTTTCAATATCAATCTCATATCTCTTCAGGACATCCTTTGAAAAGTAGAACGAATGAAAATAGATCGAAATGGTGCGGTGCAGTTGTTTGTCCTACAGCTTAGTTTAAACATTTATCTGACCGAAAAATGGAAAACCAACTGATAAAGTTATATTTTCGATGCATCGGGATTTTGCTGAAAAGCAACAACATTATCAGACCATTTTGTGTTTATATCTTAAGTTTCTGATGCCACGAATTTGTACAGTTATTAAGACAATTCCAAAATGGTACTATTGATGAAAAACGGTCCAGAAGTTTGGAGATGTAGCAAAAACTGTAAACCGTTTTTTTTTTGGAAATAATAATTTTCAATCATAACTTTGCTGAAATCACTTGAAAATACTAGTTACAAGGACTGAATGATGAAAAATTATATTTTGGTATTAGTATATCATTAGCCATCAAGCCATCAATCATCAAGTTGAGTATTTTTCTGAAGTTTCTGAAGTCTCTAGTTTTTCAAACTTTTAAAATTCAGAAAATATAAAAAATACATTGTAAACAATACACTTTCTGCTATCTCTATGCACATTTTCAAGCAAAAATACGCAATGGGAGATTTTCTACAGCGTTTGCAAAGAGATGCAATTTGATGTGTGACACTTTTTACATGTACTCTTTAAAGATTACGTATGGTATCCTCAGTCTAGAGCCATGTTTTTGCTAAAAAAAACCTGACATTTGTTTTGTTTTGTTTTTTTTTTCATTTCATGTTTAATATTTAGTTTCAATGGAATATTTTTCATATCTACATAAGGTAAGAAATCATCTTTCTGCAATAGCAAAAAAACTGAAATTCAGCAAAAAATTATCAACAGCAAAAAAAGGAAAACTAAGAAAAAAATAAGGTAATAAAAGTCCAATCAGGCTCAGGCTATTATAAAACTCTTCTCCTATACGCCACTCCTCCTCCCTTCGATTTTCCCAAAATTTCCGTTTGAGTTAATTTTTTGAAAATTTTGGTGACTTCTCCGAAAATTCAAAGAATGGAATTCGCTCTTTCCAACTGTAGAAAATTGGAGTTTGTCACTATTGCATTCGAGATTTTTTTATCTAAAATAAACGATTTTTCAAATTTGTTTAATGTATATTGTATGTAATTTTATTGCATGCCAACTTTTCTTCGATTTGTTCCAATTTTCTGAAAATTTGGATTATTTTTTATAAGCACAAATTTCTTAAATGGAATTTTAATTGTTTTCCCAAGTTTCCTCGAAAGCAACAGCGGATGTAAATAAAAATCCATCAATCATTGTTTTTATCAAAATCAATTTTTGGTTTTGTTGCACTTTTATTGAAGCAAACTTGTAACGAACTTTGCTAACATGGCATGATAGTAAGATTTTTGTTATTCAGAATTTCACCACTTTCGAGCACCAGAATTTGCTATCATTCTGGAGTCATTTTGCTATTTTATTACAATTAAAATACTTTAATGATGCCTAGTTTTATTTTTCTGTCTTATTAATCGTACTCTAAAATATTCTAACATGTTAGCCTCAGGTACGATTTCTAGAAAACAAACAAATTCAATAGCCAAAAAATCCTTTCTCTCTGGTTTTGATACCTCACTTTGGTTACAATTAGCTATCGCAAAGACGTCAAATTCTGCTGAGGTAATTTGAATCAGCGCTCCCATATTGGTCAAAATGAGCTCAAAAATTACTCGAAAAATGTGAATTTTGTTGCCACAATACAAATGCTTGTGTCAAACTTACATATTTTACAATAATTATCGAAGACTGGATTGTGTAAAAAAATTTAATTTCAGAAACCAATAAACCCTTAAACAATTATTCAAAAAACCTTTTTGAAAACATATACAAAGAGGACATTCAATCATTTTTGAGCAAAATCAACGGATTAAATTTTGTCCAAAAAAAATTCCTTGAACTCGTTTTTTTTTAATGTAAATGTATGTAAATAAAATTCTGAAAATCCGAAAAATCATCAAATATAGTTTGTTATATGAAAAATTGTTTGGCATAATTAACTCAAAATCGATCATTTTGTCACTTACATCCCTTTGGCTCTGAGGACCTCAATTTATCTAGGTTATTGCTAGTGATCGGTACTGTACCGATCAGGAAATAGCATCTAAGTTTTTGTTTGTAATATGTGTCTAGTTTTATGTTCACTTGACACTTTAATCCATTTGCTCGCAAACACCACTTTCTGTACACGTACCCTAGCATTAATATGTACTCTCTCGCAACATAAGAACTTTCGCCGAGAGAGACTCACACAATAGAATGTAAGCCATTTTAGTTGTTAGAATAGAAAATAACATTGAATCGAACGCACGGATCTTTCACTTCGTTCCAATAAAGTACTTATCTAAAGTCCAACCAAGCGACTTATCTCAAGTTTATCCGAAATCGGGTCTAGTTAAGTGGTGGCAAAATAGTTGCATCAAGTTGCACCGTGATACCCATACAAAGTACACCGAAGTGCAAACAAAATTCTTCCCCCATCGGGTGAATCAGCTGCTGTGTGTTAAGTGTAGGCGACTTACCCGGATTCCTGCTGCTAGTGGATGCCGTCGACTTAGAGACGGGAAGAAAACCCTCGAATTCCGAACCCCCCATCGGCCGAGCCCGAACATTTGGTCCTTCGAAGCCGGATTCGAGGACAGGAAGCTCATCTGGACCAGCAGAGGAGATCATCAATCGCCATCTTCCGAGCGCCCTAGCAGTTGTGGTTTGTAGCAAATCCACACCCAAGGTAGGCCAACTTGTGATTTTCTCACCGTGGACAAACTATTACGGCCTAATTATTCACTTGGCCAGCGAAAATCGCACCGATATCACTATACAAATTGTTCGATACGGCACTTACAATAGAATTTGATGATTGATTGTGGATCAAAACAAACTGCGAATTACACTTCAGTACAAAAGTTTTACAACACAGTACAGTGCAAAAGTTTAGAAACAAGTAAAAATTAAATAACTTTTTTTTACGAAATTGCATTTTGTGACTAAAAGTCAGTTCTACGGCGAATTGCAAGTGCATTTAGGGTGGTGCACTTTACAGTGTCGGTCAAAATTATATCGGCACTTACAAATTTGAAAGTTTTTGGAAAAATTGGAATTCACTTCCAGTGGTCACTGAGACACTGTGAAGCATTATAGCGAGACCCATAGAGGCAAGTGGCTAGACAACAGTATCGTACAAAAGTATAGCGTCACTTAAAAAATTGGATTTTTGGAAAAAATCAAAATCCCTTTGCCTGTTTATTTTGTGGCGATTGTAACATTGCTGGGTTACGTAAATACAAGTTGCTGACTACAGTACCGCTCAAAAGGATAGCAACATACACTAAATAAAAATATTTTGGCGATTTTTATTTATAAAACACATCCGAAAAGTCAATCATTGGTGGCATTTACGGTCGTTTTGGTGTTTTTAAGTGTGATTTGAGTGGTGTTGAGTGATGGCTAGCAAGGCGGAGAAAAAGTTAGCAGCGGACCTTCTGACGAGACGACGAGCGTGTGCTGAACGAGATGTGGTGGAGAAGTTCGTAGCGGATTTCACCTATGAACGGGATTGTTGCCAGGTTGCGGTACGTTTGGAGGCGCTCAACAAGTGCAACGAACTCTTCTTGAACGTGCAGAACGACATCGAGATGGGTGACAGCGAAGAACGGTTTGAAACACACCTGGAATTCCGTGCTGATTTTGAGGATCGATTCTGCAGGGCGAAGGGTTTTTTGCTGTCCAAACTGGAGAGTAGGGAGCATCCGTTGAGTTCGACGATCATCCACGCATCGGCTTCTCATAGCATGTCTTCCAGCTTTCATCATCGTCTGCCAAAAATCGATTTGCCGAAGTTTAGTGGAGATGAATCGCGCTGGATCTCATTCCGTGATAACTTTCTCTCGATGATCCACTGCAACGAGGACATACCGATCGTCAACAAGCTGCAGTATCTGTTGCAGTCGTTGGAAGGAGAGGCAAGAAAACCGTTCGAGTCTGTGGATATCCAAGCCGATAATTATTCGTCGACGTGGGACGCGCTTAAGAAGCGTTACGATAACAAGCGATTCCTCAGAAAGGAGCTGTTTCGAGGCCTGTACAACCTTCCACCGATCCAGTATGAGTCAGCCCAAGACCTCAACACACTGGTTGATGATTTCCAGCGACACGTTAAGGCTCTGGGGAAGTTAGGCGAACCGATCGAGCATTGGGACACTCCGCTCATCTTCATCCTGTCAAACAAGTTGGATTCGGCGACGATTCGTGCATGGGAGCAAGATACTCGACAGAAGGACGAGGTGAAATACGACGAGCTCATCGAGTTTCTCATCCACCAGGTCCGGATGTTGAAATCCGTGGACAGCGATCTCCAGCATCGTTCCTCAGTGCCCACCGTTTTCAAGGTGGCCGGACAAATCACGAAGAAACCAGTTCCCATCCGATCTGTCGTGAACACAGCTACGTCCGAAACTCAATCCAGTACTTCGCCATGCCACTGTTGTTTGAGAACACATCCGCTTCACCAATGTCCAGCATTTTCGAACCTATCAAGCTCCCAACGGCGAGAGTTTGTGACACAGCACAGTCTTTGCTGGAATTGCTTTCGCGCAAACCACCGGGCAACATCCTGCAAATCTAAGTTTCTGTGCAGGATTTGTCAAGCAAAACACCACACCATGTTGCACGACCACCAAATATCACATCTAGAGCAACTCTCTACTGAGGAACCACATCCCGTACAAGCGAATCCAGGCCCCAGTAGATTGCTTAGCCCCCCAACAGTAAATCTTTCCGTGCATTCTGATTCAACCGTTCTCTTGGAGACAGTCTCGCTGTTAGTAGTCGACCGATACGGCAGAAAGATCCAAGCACGAGCTCTACTTGATTCTGCAGCGATGTCAAATTTCATCACCAAGAAGCTGGCGAACGAGCTCGCCACCCGTCAAAGTCCCGTGGACATCGCAGTTGCCGGAATTGGAGAGTCAGTCAAGCGTATCAAGCACAAGTTAGCTGCCAAGATCATATCCAGGAACAGCGACTTCTCCACCACACTCGATTTCCTCGTCATGAAGAAGCCAACCTCCCATCTTCCCACATCCCCGATCGATACAACTGCCTGGAAAATGCCAAAGGTTCCATTGGCGGATCCTCAGTTCCACGTTCCAGCAACAATCGACATAATCATCGGTGGAGAATGTTACCACGAGTTCCACACAGGCGTACGCCACTCTCTTGGTGATAATTCTCCGTTTTTGGTGGACACCCTCTTTGGCTGGACAGTTTCTGGCAAAGTGGATTCCAGCTCCACCACCGCACCGCGAGCGTGCTTCCTCTCCACCGTTGATCAAACCCGAGAAACGATCCCTGGGGAGTTCCGGCCAATGGAAACCGCCGATGGGAGCCTGAGAACGGAAGCTGAACCCTCCACCACTCAAATCCACGAAAAAGGATCCGTCGCCCGCCATTCCCGGCCCAATAATCCTAAAACCACCCTTGGAGATTCGAACACGAAGGCCACACAACGTAACTCCACCAGAAATGCACACCACAAAATCCCTGGAAGTCACGCTCAGCCCGGAAAAAGGCACCGCATCGATTCTGTTGACGACAAACCACACTGCTATCTGCCACATCACCCGGTGCTCAAGGAAGCCAGCAAAACCACCAATGAACGCGTGGTATTCGACGCATCCTGTGAGCCCAATTCAAGATACGCGCTCAACGATACGCTGCTCGTCGGTTCCGTCGCTCAACACAGTCAGCTGTCCAACACGCCTTCAAGCGCCGCTAAGGTCAACGACAAAGGAGAAGACGCTGCCTGTGAATCCTGCTGCTACTTTGTCCCTTTAGCCAAGCAGCCGTCAGTTACCTGTCTGGGGTTATGCGCACCTGTCCTGCCAACGGAATTCCGCATACCAAAGCCGCCACGACATCGTTGGAGAACTATTGCTGCTAATCGGTTAACTGCTATCCAGAAGGATACTGATGGGCTCAGTAGGAGACGCGTTCCGGAAGTGCACATCACAGCTAGTGAACTGTCCAGGTATCTACATTCCTCCAACTTCCCCGAAAACCCTGCATGGCAATCGTCGTTATTGGAAAACTGGCCCTGTTCCGCCACCTCACGGCCACTCGATCGCTCTACAAGACTTCATCAAGGTCGAGATGGAGTCATTCAGTCAGCCAAGCGAGATTGTCATCTTATTCACCGCCAGCAGTCAACAGGTCAACGTGACAACCCCCGACAACTAGTACAAGCTACAAAGACCGGTAGAGCACGCCGAACGTGCTCAACGCGCTTATAGAGCGCTAAAAGGTGATTAGCGTTCCTATAACTTTACTCCAACCGTTCGATCTACCGGGTCTTTGTTGCTTACAGATCCATGTTCTACTAATTTCACCCATTTGCGGTATTTTCATCGAGATCAATCTACAAAGACCGGCAGAGCACGCCGAATGTGACTCACTGCGCATGTCGAGCGCTAATAGGTGATTAGCGTTCCAAATTGTCACATTTTCTTGTTCGATCTACCGGTTCTTTGTCGATTACAGATCCTTTCCTACATTATTGCTATATCGTCACCGAGCATTCATCGCCATGCACCAAGCCACGTCAGAAGCCGAATCTTCTAAGACCGGTAGAGCACACCGAACGTTGCTCAACGCGCTAAAGGGGCGCTAACAGGTGATTAGCGTTCCTCTAACCTTACTCTACGCCGTTCGTTCTACCGGGTCTCTTTTGTCGTCCACAGATTCTGCACCAGTGCCTAAGTTGAGACGAAGCAGGTTCCTCGATGTGCGACGTGCCAGTTGTGCCTTCGAATCCAGCCGAAGTAGTGAACAGCTGCCTTTCCGACGCAAAGATGGTTCATGTCGGGTCCAATCGTGTCTCTTGGTCCAACCGTGTACCCTGGCCCAACCGTGTCGCATGGTCCAACCGACTGAGGAGCCCGCAATCAATTGGTCCGAAATTGGTTGAAACAGCAGTTTCAAGGTGGCCGGAATGATCGGTACTGTACCGATCAGGAAATAGCATCTAAGTTTTTGTTTGTAATATGTGTCTAGTTTTATGTTCACTTGACACTTTAATCCATTTGCTCGCAAACACCACTTTCTGTACACGTACCCTAGCATTAATATGTACTCTCTCGCAACATAAGAACTTTCGCCGAGAGAGACTCACACAATAGAATGTAAGCCATTTTAGTTGTTAGAATAGAAAATAACATTGAATCGAACGCACGGATCTTTCACTTCGTTCCAATAAAGTACTTATCTAAAGTCCAACCAAGCGACTTATCTCAAGTTTATCCGAAATCGGGTCTAGTTAAGTGGTGGCAAAATAGTTGCATCAAGTTGCACCGTGATACCCATACAAAGTACACCGAAGTGCAAACAAAATTCTTCCCCCATCGGGTGAATCAGCTGCTGTGTGTTAAGTGTAGGCGACTTACCCGGATTCCTGCTGCTAGTGGATGCCGTCGACTTAGAGACGGGAAGAAAACCCTCGAATTCCGAACCCCCCATCGGCCGAGCCCGAACAGCTAGGTTACTTTGAAAACAATCAATTTGTCCAACGTTAAATTTGTAGACGAAATGGAATTAAAGTATTAGGCAATTGGGAACAAACAAGAAATGTAGGATATCAGTGAACCCTCTAGAACTAAATTTTTTTTCCGGAGAAAATTTCACAGAAGCTTAGTTTTATGATTACTAACAACTTTTTGTTCTACGAAAAACTGTATGGATGAGAAAAAATTTTTGAATTTTTTTCCCAAAATTACATTTTATGACTTTCAATACGTACTTTTTCGATTATTGAGTTCAATCATTTTTTCCTTATTTTTGATACATATTAACACTGACCCACAGCTATATGTTTATGTAGGTTTTTAATTGGCCCACAAATAATCGAGTTAGTAAACTTATAAAAAGTAAATATTGTGCATATTTTTCGATTTGTTGTCGTACTTTTCCAACCCCGCCGAGGTTTATGTATCATACTTCTGTTAAACAGCTAATAATTTTTTGCCTAATAAGATAAAAAGAAGCGGCCTACAACAAAGTTTTTAGCCTTAAGGAAACTTATAAATTGGCACAAAAACCATCAACGCTCGGTTCCACAAGAAACACACGTTTTCTTATGTAAACGTTACCTAAGAATTTTGCAAAGAATCATGGATGAGTTTTGGAACAAAACGAAGCTTTTTAGACCCTACTAGATACAACTCATTCGCAAAAAACATCAAAAAGGCAGCAAAGGAAACAATTTCAGTTTCAAGAAGTCCAAGTACGCCTAATAGAAAAAGGGCCTTAACACGTCTCAAAAAAGCTTTGGAATTGACTAAAAAGCACCCAGACATGCAAAATCTCAAGTATAATTTATCTAATAAAAAAATTTAATTCTATGAAGCGGTTAAAAAACACAAAGAAAAAGAGGCTATGATATTTTTCAAGAATTTGAACGATTTTGATGCAGGAGTTCGTACGAAAAAAACGTATAATTACCTTAAAGAATTTGTGGCAAAGAAGAAAAGAAAAATTGCAAATATAAGCTCTAAAACTTGGGAGAATATTTTAGCTCTATGTCAAGGGGCAGGTGTTGAATTATGCCATGAACATGACTATACTCCTCTTCCAAATCCACCTACTTTTGAAGAAATCAGCAATATAATAAGAAACTTATGTAATGGCAAATCGGCTGGCTCAGATAAAGTTCATACAGAATTTTTAAAATACGCGAACGAGGAAACTATAAAACTGTTAGCAGAATTGATTAAGGATGCCTACATTTTAAATGAAATTCCCACAGAGTGGAGCAAAACAGTCCAAGTACCAATTCCAAAAAAAACTGGAGCTAAAGAACCAGATGATTTCAGGAGGATATCATTATGTAATGTGGTATATAAAGTCTATGCAAGATGGTTAGATAGGAAGATTAGGTCTTTTACAGAGGAAGTAGGATTACATCAGGCAGCTTTTACAAATAACCGATCTACAGAAGACCATATCTTTGTAGCTAGACGAGTGATGGAGGAATATTGGAATGCAGGACAGGATCTTTATGTTTTGGCTCTAGATATTAGAAAAGCTTTCGATAATGTTGATTTAAAATGCCTAGGAAATGTTTTAATCAGTTTGAATGTACCATCTCGTCTGACTGACAGAGTTCTAGCTGCCATCAGAAATGAAATGACGAGAATTAGATGGGAAAATCAGCTTTCGGAAGAAGTTAAGAGAGGAATTGGTATAAAACAGGGCTGCCCTCTATCTCCACTGTTGTTCAACTTAACAATACAAGAAGTTCTGCAAAAAGTACAAGAAAAAGTACCTGAACTAAAACTAATGGGATTAGACATTTTACAATTACCACTTCTCTTAGCTTTTGCTGATGATTTGTTGCTGATAACCTTAAACAAAGCTGATTTAGATAGAATAACTGAAGCTATAGAACTAGAACTAGGAAAAGTAGGACTCAACATCAATTGTCATAAGAGTCAAGTATTGGTGAGGTACCCAGATAATTCCAAACAACCAGAAGAGTTAATAATAAATGGAAAAAAGTTCAAAGTATGCTCAAAAATATTATATTTAGGAGTTTGCATTACTGCCACATTGAATAGGAAAATGTCCAACAGAGATAGATGTAGAAATGCGCTGAGGGTATCTAAGTTAGTGATAGAATTCTGTAAAAAATTCAAACCCAGTTGGGAACTAGGAAAGCTTATATATAAAACTGTGATCGCCCCGTCACTTCTATATGGAACTAAAGTGTCAGTCCTGGTAAAGAAAAGTAGGATTTCAATGGCCAATTATGAAAAGTTTATCCTTCGACAAATTTTTATGAATTGTACAAAGCCTAAAGATCTAAAATTCAACGCCAGGAAATTGTTAGATGGAAAAACTATAAATAGAAGAGTTAGGGTAGGAAGAATTTGCTATTATGGACACATCAAAAGAAGAGAGCCAGGTCACCCGCTACAATTGGCGTTCAATATGGAAGCTAACAAAAAGAAGGAAGGTAGGCCAAGCCTGACTTGGAAAAAGATGCTAGAAGCAGACTTCCATAGGCTGGAATTTGAGACAGAGCAGGTGTGGAACGATATGGTTAGTGACAGGGACTAGGTGAAAAAGAAAGCAGAAGAAATATACAGAAACTTAGAAAGTGAAATCTCAGATGGGGAGTCCTCCAGTGATGAAATTAAACATTGGAAACTCAAAAAAATTTAATGACGAATGAGGAATGAATGAATATGCCAGCGTTTTATTTATCTATTAGTTTAGTTCTTTCCTACTTTTTAGTACTCTTCTTTATTTCCTTTTACATCCTTTATATCCATTATATATTATTATATATATCCACATTTAATTATTATTCAATTTTTATTTCAGGAAGCACAGGTTTGCTATAACTATCATTATTGCCTATATATTCATTTTTGGAGGGGGTGGGGAAGGTCCATCCGGACACCTGATCGAAACGATGTGGAGGGTAGAGTGCACTGGGCAGTTACCCTCATTCACATATCGCAGAGAGAGGGAGGGTTCGTCTTCACATCCTATGGAACATTTCACATAACAATGGCTTTATTTTCAATTGATTGTCAATAAATTGTACTTTCGGTGGAGACCCATTATCCTTACCCCACAGAATAGTACAGGTTACTCTACTTGTACATTCATTCCCTTGAAACAGTCCACTCAAAGGCATTTTTAGGCAATGAGTTGGAAATCGAGATCGAATTGTTATGTGCGAATAGTTCGCTGCAAACGGGCTGTGCCACGCTACATAGGATGTTAGCTTACATCATACATCATACATCAAAACGAAGCTTTTTAGACCCCAGGGTTTGAGAAATTCAGAAATGACCCCAAATCGACTCAGTCTAATGTATTATATCTCCTTTCTAACTTAGGATATATTTCAACAAAAAATACCAATCTAGAAAGGTGGTAACTCTTTAATCCAACAGCGAAACATTTTTAGATCAGAAAACACACTGATTAAGGATTTCTGAGGCTACCAAATTGATATTTTTTTTTTTTAAATTGGTCCATTAACAGCTTACCGCTTTTCTAAGTTGTAACTTTTGACAATTTCTTTTAAAACCGTTTCCAGTAACAAGTTTAATCATATAGCGAAACAAAATTGTGAAACCAATTATATTCGATGCGATTTTATGATAAGTATATCCCGCCTAAAGTTGGCGTTGGGCACTAGAAAGCTAAGACTCAAAACTTGAAAAGCAAAAATCTCCTGGAAAAAAGCTAACACAATTTTGAATTCAATGCCCAAAATTGAGTTTCACTACCCTAGATTTCAAAAAAAATAAGTTTTAATTCAATAAGCCCTACAACGTTATCTATCACCTTATGATTCTAGCACTATTGTGCTCCATTTGTAGAATTTATTGTCGCCGATAGTAAAGAAGTGGTTTTGCAAATTAAATAAACATAAAATATTTATAACTTTTTCAACCCCCCAAAAGAAAGGCTCAGAAACATTAAATTTACATTTTTATTATTTCGGCATCGCAATCTTATCAAATCGACGTCCCGCAGTGTGAAACCAGAAAGCAATAGTACCTAAATACCATATTAGTAGCCAAAATAATTTCACACCCAAGCGTCCTAGGTAAAACTCTGTGTTCGGTTTTGGCGAAAAACTAAACTCCAAATTAAGACATTTGTATGTTTATGATCGGTTCGTGGTGCCCACTTGCTAGAAGATTCGAACTCCCGTCGGGGTTGAGTTTGAAAAATGCGGCGCACCACCAACATCGGTAATGATCCCGCAAATCATAAACAGCAAATAAAATTGATTTATTCGTCCAACCGGTACCCATAAACGCGACACGTTTTCCTCCAAAGTAAAAAAAAAACGTGAGGTGGTTCCATTCTCGAAGTTGCCGCTGCTGATAAGAATACTTTCCAAACTCGAATCCAAGCCGAAGGCTATTTAATCATAATTAATTAAATCAAATTCGAAACTCACACTATTTGCGAAAAAAAGTGGGACCCACACCGACGGATTTAACGATCTCACGAAAAGGCTCAAAGTTTGTCGTCGTCGTCGTCGTCAATCAACAACTGGTCTCCAAGAAAGTGTCATAAACATCCCCCCGAGGAGGGCTTATCGGTTCCTCCATGCGAATGTCCGTCATTATTCGCGACATTAACTTTACAATCTATAGTGATTTGTTTCTGTTCCGAACGATCTGGGTGGGGGGAGCCCAAAAACGAAAGAAAAAACACATACCTGGCATCATGAATTCGATATCAACCATAGCACTCGAATTGCTGCTTCTGCCGCTTTTTCACTAGGGTACTGCTACTGTTTTCGACTGTTCGGGATCAGCTCCCGGGGGTGACCATCAAGTTCCGACGGTTCACCGGGCACTACTTATATTAGAATTATAACAACTTCCTCCCCTCAGAGGCACTGAATCAGCCAGCCTTTTCACCGATATGCGAAGGTGGCGCTCAAGAAGGCCGGGGATCACGACCAGAAACATTTATATCCTAATTAGAATTATTTATCATTTTGCTCGTTCTCTTCCAATAGGGTGATTGTTTTGGAATGGGGGTGGGTTTGGTTGCTTTCGGATCACGCACGAAAGATCACGACACTACGCCTAGCGGCACCACTACAGTGTTGTTGAGTCACGTGGCCAATAAAAATCACAGGCTTTTCGAGGTGGCCAAAGATTGGTAATCACGAAGCTTGCGCGGGGTTAATGAAAACCCATAAAATAAACCTGACTCCTCGGAGGGAAATTTCTGGTGACCGGTTCGCCGATGGCTATGCGTGACCTCGATTAGATTCCAAACCGAACCGAAAAACACACTATTAAAGCAAACCGATTACAGCACTAGAGCTCGGCAAAGGGTCTACCGGAATCGATTCCCCAAAGTTGTTCTGGACGATTCCACGGGATTCCAATTGATACGGTCAAGTGGCAATTTGCAACTTTTTTCCTTAAACAAGGCGTTTCGGCTCGCGTGACTACGCGAGAAAATTCACCCTTTAAATCACTTCCTTCTTCCAGTTTTGATCTCAATTGGGCGAACGGAAAAAGGGGGCAACTTTAAAATTTGTTCATTCACCCACGTTGCACCACGAAGAAACGACAACAACAATCCACCAACAAATCTGGCGAGCCTTCATTTATGCTAATCGATCACTCTTGTCCACCTGGAGGAGGCCCCACAAACTCTAGCCGGCACAATCCGCCAATACCTCACCAGAGTTTCACAAAACTATCACAGACCAGGGCACAGTCTCCAGACAACCCACCACAATCTAGTTACTACACTGACCCGAGCACACTCTCCCGAGCCTCGCCAAGGACCTCGGTCGGTACGATTCCGCAAAACCGTTCGCGTCGTCCTTGCTGTGTCACGACGAATCTCGCAATTTTCCGTCACAGTCGTCGTCGCCTGCTCGGTCGAGTTGTCTGTCTGTCGGATGCTAAGAATAGACTAACAAATTCTTCCCATGCAATTATCACAGCACATTCTGTACACACCGAAGTAGAGAGGAAGAGGCAGCAAAGCAAAGCGAAGAGAGAGCGAGGACCCATCAACGAACGACATCAACAGCACATATCGCACCACACCACACGATGGACGACGACACGGTGGCACATGTCACTCACTACCACCAGCACCACCAGAGTTACCCAGCTGGAAAAATCACGGAAAACAACAACAGAAATTTTTCACCCCATCGAATCGGAAATACAAGAGAGAGAGAACGAGCGAAAAGTAACCCACCAGGCAGTCGTCACCAACACAGACGAGCGGGCGAAAACCCAATGAAATCAAAGTTAGCCAGAGAGGGATGGAAATTGGTTTGGGAGATAACAAACAGCAAGATAACCAAACGATGGATTGGGTGGTGGTAACTCAGCCCTGCGGGTGGGTGTCTTTGAGGGAAATAAGGAAAATCTGTGCGGTCCTAAAAAAATGACAGGATGATTGTTTGTTCTGCGATGATAGAACTGTCGCCTATGTTGTTCGATATATGAGTGTTTTGCTGAACGTTTTTTTACTGGGAACTTTTTATGTAATAATATTATACCAAGGAATTTTCTTTTTGAGGCTGAAATAAATTATAGAATACCCACAAACTAGAAAAGTAGGAAATAAATCATAATAAAGACCAAAAAGAGTGTTGAAAACGCAGATTTCAGTGGTGGAATAGAGTTATCTTTATTCAGTGAGGTCAGTAGAATACAACTATATTAATTACAGATAGCTAGTCACTTTCCACTTCTTATATTCCCTAACCGGGAAAGTACTCATTTCTCAATGAGTACTTTGATATTCTTACCCAGAATGTCTGGCAACACTGTTGTGTCACCACAAACCCAATTTGAGTATTCCCTCCCAACTGAGTGATGATGTAAACATTTGTACCGCGTTTATCATCATCACCTGTCATCAGCAATCATTGATCTATTGTTCTCGATTGCGAATTGAACAACAAGCAAGAGGAATCAAAACAAACAATATTTTGGTTCTGGTGCAATCGGCAGCAATGTGGATCCACCGAGTCCGTAAGTATCAACAAAGAGTTTGAATTTTAAGAGACAGTTCTTTATCGAATAGCATTGAAACGATTGAAACGCTCAAATTCCTTAGGAAATTAGTTGAAAAAAAAATTACGAGAAAATACTCTTCTGAATTTCCGTTTTGACTGTTGATGTATTTTTTCAGAAAAATAAAATACGCTAAATTTGAAAAACATCGGAAATCAACAATTTCAACAATCTATCCAGAGACAAATGTGAAGAAACTTGAACAACCTTAAAGGAGCGAACGAATCAACATAGGAATTCAACTCGCTGCCACAATCCCATGAAATGCCCGTAGAAATTTTCATCGCTATGTCGGGACCAGCAATAGCTATTTATCTTCGACCGTCAACAGATCAAGAAGTTATCCTCAAAATAAGCAAGCTCGACAACTCAAAATGTCCGGGACTGGATGATAGTCGTCAGCACATTTCGTCAAAGCGAATCATATCATTTTGGCACTTTTGAGTAGAGACGTTTTCAACGATTGCATACAAAACGGTAAATTTTCTGCTATCAAGAGTATTGTAGATTGCATCCACTAGCTCAGAAGCTGCTGTCAGAGTACTCGATCTTCCGCGAAAGCCTTATTGATAGGTGTATAGGATACTGTGGTGCTTCAGGAATTGCTAGACACGATCAGCTATATGGTGCTCCAGGATCTTGCTGAACACCGATAGTATAAAAATCGGGTGATCTTTGCTTCAATCTATCTTTTTTACTGTTTTATAGATGGGAAAAATTTGTTATATTTTCAGGAACTCTGGGAATTCACCGTTTTGTATGCATTAATGCAGAGATTGAAGCTAAGATCGCCCGATTTCTATACTATCGGTGTTCAGTAAAATCTTGGATCAGCTAATAGCTGATCGTGTCTCGCAATTCCTGAAGCACCACAGTATCCTGCACACCTATCAGTATGCTTTCGCAAAAGATCGAGTACTCTGACAGCAGCTTCTGCGCTAGTGGATGCAATCCACAATGCCCTTGGTAGCAGACATATGGCAGTTTTGTTCTTAGACTTGAAGAAGGCTTTTAACAAGATCGACCAGACTATTCTTCTCCGGAAACTGGAAGCTTGTTGAATAGGAAACAGCACGCCCAAATCAACCAGTTACTAGTGATGTAGGTTACTTGCCTGTTGGAGTTCCTCAAGGCAGCAATCTAGGGCTTCTGCTGTTCATCCTATATGTGAATGATCTGCAAAAATTACGTTTGCCTTGTTAACCCAGACTGGTTGCTAGCAATACTTCACTGTCCTACGATCACACCGATGTTGGAACAATGATTTCTTAGTGTAGGGAATAAAGTGAGGAGAAATATCTATGTGAAATGTACGGAAAAAATTAACTACTGGAAGAATGGCAACACTTGTTCAAAAGTAAGCAGGTTTCTGTTGATGTACTCAGCAACTATCGGTCTGAGAGAGCGTTTGTTTCTATTAGAGAGAAACAATGTGTGTAGAGTATTAGAAGAAGAGAATTGATCGGGAACCAAAATGAAAAGACGAATCAGTTAACAGAATAATTTCGAGGGAGGTAAATCGCGTTTTGGTATTGTCCGAAAAAAGTGTAATTTGCGTAGAATAAAATGGCGGACTTTGTGAAAGAATAGAATTTGGAAGGAAAGGAGTGAGAAAATGTTAAAGTCAATAGAAATTAGTTTGGTCAGTCGCGACACCCAGATGTCCACTGATTTAGAAAAACTTCAGGAAATTGAATTGAAGATGGAACGCGCATATATACGGCATTAGAAATGAACTAAGCGCTATAGGTACACAGCATCAAATAGATGATTTCGAGATTCGTTCCTGCAAAACAATTAATCTGTGTGTATCATGCATTTGTGCAATCCAAGTTACAGTATATGGTCTCGATTTGGGGAGCTGCTAGGAAAAGCTACATCGGACCTCTTCAAGCCTTGCAGAACCGATGTTGTGGAACTGAATCACACTTTGAAGTTCTCTTAAAGTGGCTATTGGTAGTATCAAGTGCGAGGCTTCTCAGAATAGATCGCGGGAGGAGAAAAGTTTAGGTCGTTTATAAACTTTTAAAGCAGTTTATAAACGACCTAGATTTCTCCTCCCACGATATATTCTAAGAAGCCTAGCAAAGTGTGATTCAGATCCACTGTAAACTGTATATTCCGCTTTTCGACCACAACCAACAAATCCAGCATCTAAATCACAAATTTTCAACAAGATCAAGAGGAAATCTAGCATCTAGGAGAGCCAATACCCGAACGCCCGAAAAGAGAGTAATCTCTCTAGGGACTTAAAGGACTTAAGGGAAGTTAAATTCCTCACTTGGAAAATACCTGCCACTAATCGCCACAATACAACTTTTCTCTATACTCCCTCTCCGCTAGCCACCACCCGCCGCCAAATCGCCACCAAGCTACCATCAATTAACACCACCAAGCAAAAAATGTGAAAAGTGTAATTGTGAAGAAAAGAAATAATGTTCAACCAAAATATTGTAAATTATGAAAAGAAGTATCAAAAAAATTTAAATAATAGTAAGGAGGTTTTATGCCCTCAGGAGCACGGTCTTTTAATTTTAAAATAAGACGAACTCTCGGGGCTTTCCCCTGCTCTTAAAAAAGCACACATAAAGAATGAAGTTCTGTAGTGTCGTTTAGCATAGTAGTTTCTAAATTAATAATTTTTACATTAATTACCCTTTTATTGCATAATATCTTTTCTTAGAGATATTCAAAACTCATTGGATTTAAACTTAAACCACCTTAAACCATAGTTCTATAAAAAAAAACTTAATAAGTTTGTAGATGTTTAAAAAGCGTTTTTTTTCTCAAACAGGTTAATACCGAATTTCGTCATCTAGCATATGATTGATAAGCGATATAAGCTTGACGTCTACTTCGTCCGTTTAGATAAGGTCGAGAACTTTAGCCCCACTTTATTGCCCACTTGATAGCGCCAAAGCCCTATGCTCCATCTTATCAAATCAAACAGATCTACAAATCAATATGTCATGGGTAAAAACGTTATTTCTCGTGGTTAAGAAACAAAAATTGAAATTGCTGATGACATCAACAGTTATTATCATCTGAAGAAAATTTTGTAATTATACACACACATATCAGACTCTACTACAATAATGAGCTTCCTTGGAGGTGAAATTATCGGTGTAAGATTCTATGCCGATTCTATTAGGCACAATATTCCCGTATGTTTGGATAACGTGCCACTATTAAGCCTACCTCAATTTTGATACCTGATGCCTAAAAGAAAGCAAATAAAACATATCTCATATCCTATCACAAGACAAAGCAGGATGGAAGCAAGGATATTGTCAAATGATGACTCAGGAGTATTTCACCCAAAAACCTGGTCAAAATGTGAAAATGAACTATTTCTATGATTTCTATGTTTATTTGCTTCTTGAATACATTTGACACCATGTACCTACCAGTCAGTTTTTCAATATCTAGTTTTTTTTAAGAACAATAGCGGCCGTTAAAACTTAATATTTTTATCAACTCGAATTTTAAAACATCCATATCAAAATAGCGTCACAGTTCAACTTGTGATTACTAGTGTTGGAGTTGTGACTTAACAACAAATTTTGAAAGAAGAATTAAAACGAATGTTAGATTTTATATTTGAGGATGTATGATTGCGAAAAAGTGATTCAGATACTGTACATGGATCTTTCAAAAATTCTTTATTTTGTTTGCAGTTTTCAAAGCTTTTTTTTGTTCAATAAGTGTTTTCATGAACCATGTACAGAAGAAAAAACTTCCACATACTTCCGCACTTGTGATATTTTCAATGTTGAAGTTGAAAAAATTGTCTTCCTTTTAGTAGAATCCTTTCAATTTGCCATGCTTATTTAATTATTTTCATAAAAAAAAGTTTTTCGAATTATAGTTTAAAATTGTTTTTTCGTGCTTATTGCAAATAATTTGTTTACCTAATGCTAATTTTCATCAACGTTTTTCTCGAAGAACATGTATAAAAGTCGCAGTATTGTTTTTGAATGTTTGAAAGTTAAACACTATTTGTTTTAGAAATTTTAAGAGAGAAAACTCTTGGATTTTTAGTTACGGGTTTTAAGTCGAGTATTTAGTCATATACATTTTAATTTTTTGTTTGCAGAATGAACGATAATTTTTCAGAGCTCAGCAGTTTAAAATAATCATGCAGTATAGAGTATAGAGATCGCTCTACAGATCAAATCTTCTATTTTTAGAGAAAAGGCTCATTCAAATTCCACGAAGAGACGAAAAAATAAGAGAAAAAACGCAGGAGCTCCATAAACTCGTACTTATGAATGTTTTAAACTATGCAGCACAAATGAACTAAGGGCAGCAGGATATACGCATGCTTCAAAAATAATTCAAAGCGACTGAATTGCTGAGTCGTTTTGAAGGGGATTTTCGTTAGAATAATTTAATGATATTCGTACTATTCAAGGTGGAAGATAATATTTGAAGTTTCAAGCGGATTCGATACTGATATCGACTTTTTTTTTATTATCAGAACGCTTAAAAATCACTGCTGGGTAATTGAATTGGCTAAAAATTATTTCCATAAACTATTATGATGTTTTAACAGTCTTATTCTAAGATATTCAAATGTATGACGGTTTTGACATAAGCGAAGAGTGGGTTGGAACTCTTCTTTTGGCAGGATTACCGGAATTATACAGCAAAATGGTGATGTCATCAAAACGAGGCTACTGAAGGTAGTTAGGGGCCGTTCACTAATTACGTAAGCACGATTTTGGAAATTTTCAACCCTCCCTTCCCCCCTGGTAAGACAAAGTAAGATTTTTCAAAACCCCCCCTCCCCCCCTTGTAAGATCTTACGTTTTTTAATCTTTGAGAAATTGACACGTTATTATCAAAAAAAGCTTGTAAAATAGGTAACAATAATTTTCAGTAATTTCCACAATCAAAAAACTACATAAAATCTAAGTTCCGATTTAAAAAAGAGAGATCAGGATAGCACAAGGTACCATAAAAAATTGTTATGTTTTACCTGCAAATCATGAAAATTTAAAAAAAAATTCTACACTACTAGAATTAGGGCAAAAATGTTTAATGACAATCACGTTGTCTACTAACCTAAAAGCTCAGACTCATTCAGCGGTAAGCGATAAAGTTTTTGGTAAATCGCTAGTAAAATGTATAGTAGGTAGTGTCTATCACTGAAAAAACTGTCTAGAAATTCATTATTTAATGCGCCTTATATGGATTTTAAAAGATTTTTTATGGATAAAGTCATTTTCGAAATATGATGGATTCAACTCGTGGTGTCACAACGCGCCATTTTCCTTTTTGTTTCTTTAAATTTCTCAATTAAAAAGATTGTTTTGATGGAAGTGAAAAGTGACAATCTTTTTTTAATAATGTGTTTAGTGTTTTTAAAGCATGTTGGTTTGAATTGGTTATCTATAAATTTTATAGAACCTGCCATTTTTTTTATTAATTTAAAGAGATTAAAAGATAAATAACATAACATCAAAATTTACCAACAAATAGGTAGTGAATAAAAAAAAAACCTGAGTAATATGGTTTCGTATGGCTGTGGCTGTGATGAATTTTTAATGTTACATTTCTTACGTAAGATTTTTGGAAACCCCCCCTACCCCCCTAGTAAGAGATCGTAAGCAAATGTGAAACCCCCCCACCCCCCTTATGTGCTTACGTAATTAGTGAACAGCCCCTTAGAGCACCTGAGCAATCAGCAGGAACAGAGTATGCAGTGACGATTCAATTTTCAATGCGGAATATGCAAATCGCCTAACCATCTTTTAAGGGATTGTCCGATTGTCCATCTGAAGATAGGAAGTCGAATGCATGGTGTACAGTTTTATCGACGAATGGAAGCGAACATTTTGACGATGATTCGAGCTGGTATTTAGATTCCGGTATTTCGAATCATTTTGAAAATTCCGTGTCAAAATTGGAAAACCAACCAACCAACAAAGTTGCCATGAAAACTGAAGCTGTTACCCGAGTGTAGTCAAGACGACCAGCCAATCGAGGTCAACGATGTGCAGGTCATTTCGGAGATTTCTACGAACCTGGGGTGAAATTATGAATCCTTTTCGATTCGAGTTACCCGTTTCGAGTTGAACTCGAATCGAATTAGAATCAATATTACGAATCTCGTTCGAGTTCTAAATTTTAACGTATTAGATTTCGAGTAAATCGGGTAGTAGATCATCTCGATACGTTCCATTCGAAACGAGATCGGTGATGCCAAAGTTGGTCGAATCGAACGAAACTCGATTGTTTCGAGTTCCATAATCCCGCCCCTGATTTCGGTGAGCCAAATAGTGAAGCGCGGATACACTGTCACGTTTAGCACATCTGGTGTGAAGATCAACGAAGAGAAGGGAAACCTGGTGGCTACCGGCGTGTTGGAGAATGGTTTGTTTCGTCTGGCGCAATTGCCTTTACCAACAGCAATGAGCGCGTCTTCCTTCGTGGATATCAAACTGTGGCATAGGAGGATAGGCCATCTCAACCTGGAAAGTGTCTAGCGATTGAAACGTGGTATGGTCTCCGGAGGACAAATCAGAGGTCCAGCGGAAATTGAAGATCGGTATTCAACATGTTCGATGTGTAAGCAAACTCGTCTTCCTTTTAACAAGCAAGGCTCACGTGCGCAAGAAATCTTGGAAAATGGTCCATTCCGATGTTTGCGGACCAATGGAAGTTAATTCGTTGGGCGGCAGCAGATATTTAGTTACGTTCACGGATGATAAATCTCGAAGCATCGCAGCGTGTTTCCTGAAAAAAAATCAGCAAATGAAATTTTTTAACCATTCGAAAATTACCTATGTTCATCAGAGCGGCAACCGACAACGCGAAGGAGTTTTGCAACAAGAAGCTGGAAGACCATCTGAACAGTCTGGGGGTTCGCCATCGAAAAACGGTGGATTATACTCCCGAACAAAACGGTTTAGCCGAATGTGTGAACCGTACAGTAGTAGAACGGGCCAGGTGCATGTTATTTGAAGCGGATCTGCCGAATCATTCTGGGCAGCAGCAACGGAAACAGCGGTCTACCTGATGAATCGATCACCTACAAAAGGACACGAGGTGACACCTGAGGAAATGTGGAGCGGATGGAACCCGAACCTAGCCCACGTCCAAGCCAATGCAGAAAAGGAGGAAGTGGGATGTAAAGTCCCATAAGTGCAGCTTCACTGGTTACGAACCCGAAGCGAAGGCGTATCGACTGTGGGATCCGAAAAAGAAAACGTTGGTAACATCTCGAGATGTCGTTTTTGTTAGTGAAAATCCGAATCATAGCATCGTTGTGTCCGTACCTGAGCAAAAAGTAGCCCCACTAGTCTTCGAGCAAACAGTTCAGGATGGTCAGCTGCAATTCCAGCGGTGGTCGAACAATCTGGGTCTGATAAATAAGTGTCGGTTCCTGAAGTTGAATGCATTGTAGACGTTAGTGCTTCTTCGTTAGTCGGTTCTTCAAACTATGGCAGCGTAGACGAATCAAGCGACAATAGTAACGATGCAGCACGTGACAATCGAGGTCCTGAATCAGGAAAGAGAATCCCCATCAGGGACTGCCCGCCAGAAGTATCGATGGTGGTGATCCTCGTACTCGTTCCGAAGCCCTGGAACCGAACCCAACCCTAGGCATTGGCAGGAAGCAATAGATGAAGATTATCGATCGCTCAACGCGAACCGTAAATCTGTTGTATGTACTTAGGTGAATGGCTTTTCAAGAAGTAGCTCAATGGAAATGGTGACGTTGTGCGCCACAAAGCCAGGTTGGAGGCACATGGATTCTCCCAAAAGTTTGGCGTGGATTTCGACGACGAGTCTTCGCACCTGTTCGCAAACAGGTAACGTTCCGTACCTTGTTCGTGGTGGCAAGTAGTCGTTACATGGTTGTCAAACACGTTAACGTCAAGACTGCGTATCTTCATGGACAACTTTACGAGATTGTCTTTATGAAACAACCGGAAGGGTATGCTGTTGGAAAAAGTGTATGTCGCCTCAACAAAAGCCTGTAAAGTCCACTCGAGTATGAAACCATACACTCGATTCATCCCTGCGAAAAACGTCTATATCCGTCGAACGGGAACTGTCATCGTTTATCTATTGGTTTACGTTGATAATATGGTAGTGATAATCGAGACTGAGGAGGAGTTCCAAGAAATATTCCAAGGTCTTCTGTTGAACTTCAGAATCAACAACCTTGGAGGCATGGAAGTTGTACGTGGTCCAGATGGGTTCAAGCCTACAACAGTACATCCGGAAGTTAACCCAACAATTTGGTCTCGGGGAGGCCAAACCCTGCAAGATTCCTCTTCATCCGAGCTACCTATAGCAGAAGGAGGAGAAGGAACGGCTGCCAAACAACCAGTAGTATCTCAGGCTTATCGGAGGTCTGCTTTACGTAGCTGTTCATACCAGGCAAAACGTGGCTGTCAACACATCTATCCTAGATCAAAAATCCAGCTACCCAACCCAACTGGATTGGAATGAGCGTGTGCTGCGATACCTGAATACGACATCCGACTTCAAGTTGAAACTGGGTTCCACAGAAGTCGAGTTGGCGATGTACTTGGATACGGACTGGGCCAGTGATGCATGGGACCAAAAATTTAACTCTGGCCAAGCAGTATTTTTTGGAGGAGGCATCGGCCCTTATTCCGCGCCGCGCGCCGCGACGACAGTCGAGTCATTCGATTCCAGGAGTCGCTTCAGGTGAGGAACGTCACTTCGGAAGAACTGTGGAAATGAACCTCCGTCACTTAACTTACACCGACGGAATAAGGTGACTAGAGTGCCGTGACGGTAAGGTGACTATCGTCACCTCATGCGCGGCGCAGAATAAGTGTCATCATATCCTGGGGATCCAGAAAGCAAGCGTGTGTGGCCCTCAGCTCAAATGAAGCTGAATTCGTTGCACTCGATGAAGGGTGCTAAGAATTGCTTTGGGTGCACCGGCTGATTAGCGAAATCAGTGGAGACGAGTCCAGGTCCGCTAAAGTGTTCGAGGATAATCAGAGCTGCATTAAGATGGTTGACAGTGACCGGTTCGAGCGACGAAGTGAGGATATTGACACACGGTCCTTTTTCGTTCGCGAATATGGGCGTTTAATAGAAGAAAATAATCATAGTAACCCGTGTATTAAATTTGAATAAAATTCTCTCTCTTGTTTCAACTGTTAACAAGGCAAGTTCATTCTTCAGGGCTCTCCATATTCCAAAACATTTAAGTTCGAATCCCATAAGTTCCCCATGGATAAGATGTTTTTCTCTTTTCCCTGTTACTGATTATATAATAAGAATGTCAATCAGTTACTAGCTTGCCAGGTATATACATGGATGCCGGAAAACTTGTAAGTGAACTAGCCCACATGATTGACTCGTTCTTTTAAAAAAAATACCTACACCAACACAATACATTCACTCCTTAGCAGTTCATACGAAGCCATGGTAGTCCGGGTATGATGCGAGATATGTCGAACTAATTAATCTAACAAATGCATGTACGCACATACTTACGCAGAAACTGCGGTGAATCCGTGCACCCATGTTAGATAACCAACATATATACATATATACGAAAAGGTTTTGTGATAGCTGAATTTCAAATTTATTTGTATTCTACTAAGTGTCATATTTCGAATTTGGTCTTTAATATAATACAAAAATTTAAGGACAAATTATACAAAGCCTGAGAAAATTATATTTTTCTATTTATTTTTCTAGGTTTGGTTGGAGTCTTAAAATGAAACTAAGGAGGATGTTTTAGTAAGAAAGGGATATATGAAGGGATCAAACCAATAAAATAAATAATTGGTCTATGAGAAAAAGATAGAATCCAGCATTCATTTCTAATGTTAAGATTGCAATATGAAATATATATTAATATATATTAATATTAAAAAAAAAAAAGTGCTATGAAAATTATTGATATGTTCAAGAAATTTTGGACAAATCGTTAAAGAAAATCTTGTTAGAAATTTTCTGAAATGAAGAAGAAAAAAATGAATAAACCGAAACAACAAAACCCAGACCAGGATTCCCTCAATTATTTTCCACATTACACCTCGATCCTACTTCCGTAGGACCAGAAGGGGCACTCATTTTCTCTCACCGATATCTAACCCAACTGCAGGAGGTGAGCACTCAGCAATCCTTAGCTCTGGTAAGTTTTCCCATCAAACGTAGACGATTTCCTTCCATTCTGTACCGAATCATTCGTCCTGCTGCTATCGTTGTCGCTGTGTTCCACGGAAGGACTCGCAAGAATGAGAACTCTACATTTCTTGTTGGATTTTTACGGCGTGGATGGCCCCGTCAGAATAAGATCTTTATTCTTTACAAAACGATGATGCTGGTGCTGCTTCGTTGCCTCGTGATGGTTTGGTAGGTACCGTACAGTCTGTTGTGGATGGAGTGATGATGATGATTTTGGCTCCTCCTCCGGCGCTCCGGATGGGACGTTCACAGTTGAGCGCACACAAACACATCCATGGTAGAGCATCAGCCAGCCAGCAGAGACACACGGCCGGAGGTATCTCCCGCATTTGTATTCCAAACAGACAATCCTACAACAGCACCATCCGGAGATAGAAGAGTGGCAATGTGTTCGAATCGAATACGACTGGACTGGGTTGGGTGACGCAAAAGGTTCGCTCTCGAAAATAGTAGGACTAGGTCCGCGTCCGCCACTGACTAACTCTGGCTGACTGATAAGACACGAACATTCTGAGAGGGCATCTCACTCTGGCTCGCATCTCCGATTCCGGCCCATTGTCGGCCTTCTTTCTGTTGAGTCGACTTTTAGTAGAGGGTGATGATTCCGCATCCATACCTACATAGGAGATGTATCACTCACATTGATTGCATTGATGTGGGGGCGGGATTTACAAGGATGCTGAATCTGTCGGGTTGGCTAGAGCAGATGACGACGATGATGCAACTCATCTTTGCTTAGCTGGTGTTGACACACATTCAAACAGATAGGAAGTTTTCTTCCTACGAACGACAGCAGCAACAAACAACGTGATCTGATAGGATGAAAAGTGTGGATGGTGTGGAAAAAATTGGGATTTCCTTCCTACCAACATTCTTCTAGCATAGTCGGTCGAATCAAGAGGAAACGAATGCTCGAGAATGAGCTTTTCTGCTATCTGCTATCTCTTTTAGGCTTGTGTCAAAATTTCTAAGAAAATTCGTCTCTTGTCCAATCGAGAGTCTTACTGATAACGAAGCATGTTGACACTTTTCTGAGCGATGGGGTACACCGAGAGGATGGAATTTATTTGGCAAATATATTTCGGATTTTTTATTGCTGTAGCTTTGTAACGTTCAACGGCAATATGTAAGTAGATAGCTAGGAATGTAGGATACGTTTTTTAGACAAAAAAAAAAAGACCTAATAAATTCTCATTGAAACAAACAAGTTTTTGAGAAACATTATATTCTGGTCATGTAAATCCGTGAAATATTAAAAATTATTGTTTCGAAATCGCACCGAGTCAAAATCGATAGATCGCTGTACTTGTATGTGAATTGTTATTTAATTTTTTTTTTAATGTCGATGTTTTAAGAAATACTCTTTCAAAATTCATTCTTTTAAAAACACATAATTATGTTAGAGAGAAAAAGTGAATAATAAGTAGAAAAGCATTCGCACATACTTGGCAATTTTGTGTCGTATCATGGTCTGATGTTTTGGTGAATTTTTTTTCCTTTAACAGCTGCAAAATGCTTTATGTATGCATTTTGCAATAATAGTAAATAGTAAAAAAAATATACTAAGAGTATATAATTATTTAGGTTTAAGTTATTTTATTTATAGTTTTTCATTTGAAATCATTACTTTCGAAAATTAGTCCTAAGAATGTTCAGTTTTTCTAAGCTTTAAAAAGTAAATGAGGGATCTTGAAGGCTTCATTTATATTCAACTCTCGTGAACTCGAAACATTCAGATTTTACTAAAAATCATTGTTTTTTAAGTATCTAAAAATAAATAATGTTAAACAACAAATCAATGAAATATATTTTCAGCTGAATTTTGCTGAACAGAAGTTAAAGTACAACTTATTTTATCAACAAAAATTATCATTAATAGTTTTTTCATTATTAAAAAAAAAATTAAGGTAAATTTTAGATTTGTCAAAGATTTTTCGCTCTTCAAAATGAGTTCAGATGATATTTTATAATAATGATTTTCACCTGTTTTGCCAAGCGCAGCAAGATTTTTGAGGAATTTTGATATTTAATTCCGAATCGGAATTCTGCATTTTGAATCTAAATAAAAATTTTGAATTCCTCATTTGAAATCGATTTCGGAATCTTAATTCCAAACCAAAGCTCTCAATAACACTAGTTTACAAAATTTAAGAAAAATCGTGAACTTAATTGACCCAACTATATTTATGTGAAATCGGGCGCTGAATCCGAAAATGAAATTCAAAAAAATCTCAGTAGAACAGTTTTTGAGTTACGCTCCAAACATGAAATTTTGGAAATATAAAAAAGTACTTGAACTTGATTCAAATATCTTGGCTAGAGGTGAATAAATTTGTTATCGATCATCTGAACTTCATTTTTACGTATGATCAAGAGTATTGCTGATATTAGTGACTTTATGATAGAAAAAGTTATAATATTGCTTTTTTTAGAGAAAATTTTGTTTCAGTTTTAGAAACGATGGTAACATTTAAAAAATATGATTTTATATTAGCCTTAAATTTCAATTCAAAACAAAGATTTCAAGTGGTTGTTTATAAAAATCGGTTGAAAATTAAAGAATTTTCGCATTTTTGAATGGTTTAACGAATCGCAGTGTACTAATCATAGTATAGGATGATTAAAACATGGTAAACCTCACTCGCTCCAAGTCAAAATTAATTTTTAGCTTATCCGTAGGTCAAATATTAAATTTCAGAAAGATCTGAACATGAGGAGGGGTTGCTGGAGACTCAAACGTGAATAGGATTTTAAGGTATTTTGCTCGTGAGGAACAAAAAATTATGGTTTTTCATAAATAACTTTTTTTACATTGACTATCGCTTTTAATGAACAAAGTTCATAAAGCTTAAATTCAGACATATATTTTACTCGAAGACTATACTCCGATTGGACTTTAAAAAAAGTTATTGCGGTTCAAAAATTGTATTCTGGCTGCAAATTGTCGTCTAAAATGCAATAAATACTTTTTACGCATTGCGTTTTATAGGGGAATTCTCGGCCAAAATACAATCTCAATCAATAACATTTTTGTATCAAGTCTAATCGGGTTGCAGTCTTCGAATAAAATTATTGTCTTAACTTAAGCTTTATGGAAATGTTTCATAAAAGCGATCGGCAAGTTAAACAAAAAAATATGAAAAACCAGTATTTTTTGTACCTCCCGAACATCCTATTCACGTTTGAGAATTCAGCAACCCCTCCCCATGGTCAGATCTTTCTGAAATTTGACATGTGACCTTCGGGCAAGCTAAAAATTAATTTTGACTTAGAGCTAGTGAGGTCTAGCTAGTGAGGAATTAGAACACTGCGATTCGTTAAATGATTCAAAAATACGAAAATTGCTGTTATGGTAAAGTAACCATAACTTCTTAAATTTTCAACCGATTTTGCTAAACAACCACTTGAAATCTTCGTTTTGAATTGACATTTAAGATTGATAGGAAATCTTATTTTTGAATGTTACCATCGAGTCTAAAACTTTCACTGAAACAAAATTTTCTTAAAAAAAAATGCATTTTTTTATAATTTTTTTCTATCATAAAGTCACTTATATCAACAATACTCTTGATCATACGTAAAAATGAAGTTCAAATAATCGATAACAAATTTATTCACCTCTAATATGCAAAAGAGACATTTTAAATTAATGTTACGCAGTCGAGATATTTGAATCTGAGTTCAAGTACTTTTTTTATTTTCCCAAAATATCATGTTTGGAGCATAACTCGAAAACTGTTCTACTGATGTTTTTTTCGAATTTCATTTTCGGATTCAGCGCCCGATTTCTCATTAAAAATGATCTTCAGTTTTCTAAGTTCAAAAATGCTGTAAACTAGTGTAATTATTAACCACCAAGGGCACTTTATAACAGAATCCTCAACCAGAAATCTCTAATATTTATTTTAAATCTTTGATTTCCTATTTAATTTTTTTTTTTCTTCAACTTTTTATTCGTAATTCAACTAGTAAATCTGGATGAAAATTAAAAATGAAGAAACTCTGATATTTCAATTATCAGCATTATGGAACTTCTCTAAGCTTCAATTCTGCATGAGAATTAAGATTAAAAATCTCAAATAAAAATCTTGAAAATGGTTTGATTTTTTAAATATTTTCTTTCAATATTTCAGCATGGTGAGTTTTGAACATGGAAATTGAATCTCATTTTAGTTTTAAATGCAAAACCAAAACTCGAAGCAAGTTTTTATCCTAATGATGAACCGAATAGAAAATCAAGAATAACAAACTTGATGCAGATTCCACAATCCGGTCAGCCTAAAAAAATTAAAATTTGGAACCAGAACATTGGAAATGATTCAAACTTAAGTTCAACCATCGCAATATCCGCGCAAATTTAGGAATTCTTTAATTAAAATGTAGAAGAAAAAAACGGGTTTTTTTTTTATCAAAATACATAATTTTTATCACGCAATTTTAATTTTTCTTTGATTTTTCATATAAAGTCAAAATTTCCGGACAAAATCCGGGCAGTTAGCATACCTTAGTTTAATTTTATTTAAAATTCGACTTTAGACTAAGGACTATACCCAAAATTCAAAATCTGTAGAACAATTGAAGTACTGGGATAAGATTTCGAGGTTTTGGCCATAGTTCCTAGTTGAGATTGTTTCTCTTGATTTACTTTAGTCGTTCATCAAACTTTGATTAGGAGTTCAAAATTTTGAGTTTAAAGAAGAACATTTTGCTTGAAATTTTTTGGACCCTCATGGGAGGGGGTTAAACCCCCAAACCCCCCCCCCCCCTTCCTCTATCTTATGGCCATGGTTCAGATCAAGAAGTGTTCAACTTAAATTGGCCGTATTTTTTCTAATAATTCACCATCTGTTTATAGCAGATATTTAAAAGAAAAAAAATAACTCCATTTTTTTCAGAAATGGAATATTATGCCTTTTCTGAGTAATTTTCAGGCAAAGTTGAAATATTTGGTCGGTGAGTCCCCATACGTTTTTTTTAAGTTAGTCCATATGTACTTATTTTTTTCAACAAAATTATTCCAGTGCTATAGAATAGTAGTTTTTTCCTTTAATTTTTTTTTTGTATTTCTATTCATGTTTTTGTCATTCTGAAACAACAAAAAATTCAACGAAAGATGAGTGATTTAGATTTTCTGAAAAACTTATAAACAAATTGTACTTGTTTCCCGAGAAAAGTTCTTTTCCCGTTCACGGTGCACTTGCTGACCGAAAGTAGGTTTTTGTCGAGCTCTGGAATCAAAAGCACATTGAACAGTATAATTGGAACAATAGACTTCCCAGCTACACTGCTCAGATGTATTGATCCAGTTCGCTGGGCTTTCAAACACTCGCCAGTCTTTGCTGTGGTGATGATATATGGCTCTGCCAGAGTTCTGACATCAATCGAACCTTGCATTGCTTCTGGTGGCTGATAGCTTCATCTTGCGAGTGGTGATGATTTTTGGCAGACTGTTTTCTGGTAACCCCAGAAAAACAACCTCTATTAGCCATCAACACCTTTTCTCGATGACTTCGAGTATTGGCTAGGTTTAGCAGCCTCTGATGACTAACCGCAGTTCAAACCACCTCTGCCAACGATCCAGGAACTGCTTTCATAACCATAGCACGAGAGTAACTCTCTCGGCTAGAAGCTCCAACCAATTCCTCCAGGGTGTTCCTCCAGGTGGACCTTTGGACCTTCGCGCGGCCCGGTTGCAGATCCAGAAACTCCTCCCAGCCGTCGGACGTGAGCTCACGCATTCTAACCGCAGCGTGGCTCTTGAAAGCATCGAGAGTAACCCTTTCGATCCGAACCTTCCCGGGTTCGACCGCTGGCGGCACCTCCTGGTTGGCCTGGGACATCTCGCTGCCTGGTGGTTCTCTGGCTGGTCCCTCTGGGCTGGGTCGTCTCGACGCTGACTGGTCCCTCTGGATAGTGATCCTCTTCCTGGTCGTCCTCTGGCTGCTGGCTGGTAGATTTGCTAATCGCAAGTTAAATACTTGAGAGTACCCCTCTCGAACTAACTCGTTATTTTCGTATCCTGATGTATCTGGGCCCATAACCTGTTGAAAACGCAGGTTTCAGTGGTGGAATAGAGTTTTTTTCCGGGATTTATCTTTATTCTTGTTTCATCAGTCTAGTCATTACATAACTACACAAATCATTAGCGATTGCTATTGTCTTACTCCTTGTCTCTTCGTTCAACAATGGAGCAACTGAACGACCTTGACCTGGCAGACGATATTATTTTGCTCGCCCAAACACAACCGGATATGCAGAGCAAACTCGACGACCTCATCGAAAGTTCAAGGCAGCAGGTCTCATAGTCATTGTCGGAAAGACCATGTCGATGGAGATCAACACAGGAAATCCCTCCAGTTTCATGGTAGCTGGGCAACAAGTTAAGAAAGTGGAATGCTTTCAGTATCTTGGTAGTCAGATAACGCCTGATGGTGGTAACAGGAAAGACATCGAAACCCGGATCAGAAAGGCCCGTTTTGCATTTGCGTCTTCGAAACATCTGGCGGTCACGCCAGATCTCTCTTCTACGAACGAAAATCCGAATCTTCAACTCAAACGTCGAATTCGTATTGTTGTATAGGTGCAAAACTTGGTGCACATATGCGGTGACGACGCGAAAACTGCAAATATTTGTAAACCGCTGCCTGCGGAATATCATCCGCGCTTGGTGGCCTGGCAACTGGATCTCGAATGAGGAACTACATCGCCGGTTTCATCAAAGGCCGCTAGAAATCGAGATTCGAGAACGTAAGTGGAGATGGATTGGGCACACGCTTCGAAGAGATGAAAACGAGATTCTCAGAGAGGCGCTTGACAGGAATCCAGATGGGCATCGAAGAAGAGGCAGACCCAAAAACTCGTGGCGGCGTAGTCTAGCCGCTGAAATCCACACAGTTGACGAGAACCTTAGCCGGCAGCAGGTGAATACGCTGGCTCCGGATCGGCAGCATTGGAGATCTTTTATCTCAGCCCTATGCGTCGCTCAATCGGCGCCGAACCCTTAGGTTGGTAGGTAATAGGACACTAAATAGAGCTTATAGAAGAGGTGGTAAGGCTGAAGGTGGTTCGGCTGAAGGGAAGCCATTTCTGTTGGTCTTGTCGTTAGGCTGAATAGAAGTGGTTCCGTTTCATTATATGTCATCATATGTCATCATATGTCATTTGTAAGCATTTTTTTGATTAAAAAAATCTTCTTAGGCAATAAACCACATATTAAGAGTGAATAGAAAAAGACAGCGGAATTATTAAATTAAAATTGCGTCAAAAATCTTATTGTATGACATCGTTTGAAAGGAAAGGAAACTTTCTGTCCAGTATACCAACAAAAGAACTTCCACGGAGACTACCGGCGGATATTTGTCGAACCGGCACGCGATCCGAAGATGAGTTTTCCGCAAAGTGTAAACAACCGTCCGCCTACGTCTTTTCGCTGCCGACCATCTTGAAGTGCTTTGCTCATCATCCACTTCAACCACTCACAGTCCTTGCGGCTCAAGTGTGTTTAAACTGCGGCCAAAATTGAATACATATTTAATGCGCTCGTTCGTCCCGTGTTGGCTAAATTGGCGAGGGGTTCCATTGAGCGTGGCAAGACTCTGGGTTGGAGGCGTCTAGCTCGTGTTGTGGCGCGCTATCATTCGTCGTCCCGCTGATAATTTAGCCTACCCAGAGAGGGCAGCAAACAAAGATCTCGTGCCGTTTGGAGGAGTTGTAGGGGTGGATCGGAAAACCGGTTGCATCCCGAGGCCCAAACAATTTTGTGCTGCTAGTTTAAAGAAAGAGCAGCAGCAGTACAAGAGATACCTCTGGTGAAGTGCATTGCTCACTTTTTTCGAAAGTGGAATTTTTTGAGTGTTAGTTGTAAATAAAGAAAATAAAATCTTGAATTTATATGAAACCTTTGAATGATAATATATTTCTTAGTTTGAGTAGGATTTATCATCGAGTGTCCTACCCATAACGGTATTAATAAAGTTGTTCACACATTACGAACAGATTTTGCATACATTCTGATAGCAATTCTCGAAAAAAAATCTCCCAAATGGGATGGAAATCCGTAAGTCCCTCGGCAACGTCAAAACAGGGAAAACGTATATGTTCCTAGTGGAATCATCGGTCGATTGTCGTCCCAGCGGGAGGTTAACGTATTTCATTGTGCGGATTTGTACTAGACCCGCGTTTTGTTCCGATTCCGGTCCTGCTCGCTCCCCTTCACTCTACGATGTCGCATGGCTTTCCTACCTTTGGTTTTTAAACGCCATCAGGACAATGTTCCGGCTTTTCTAGCTGGTGGAACATGATGGCAAAACGAAAACATATGCCAGCCCGAGATTCCACGGTGTTGTAATACTCTGTGGGCTTATTATTGGTTGTTTTATTTGAATTTATGACCGACACGAGGGGATCGAAGGGAACGATAATGTTATTTTAAAGGTTTTGCAGGTTAAAAATAATGTTTTTTCCGATTGTCACCTATCCGATAAAAGAAAAAAAAGTAATGGTGGTCTTTTTGCGTTTTATCGGATTTTAAAATTCAATACGATCATTTAAGAGTAGGTGTATAATCTCTTCTTAACACTTACAATAGATTCATCTCTTTCCAACCACTTTCGACTTTGAGAATGATATTTCCGCATATCTTGGTCCAGTTTCGATCGATTTTGGCACCATTGTATCCTTTTAATCCAGGTACAAGTTTGGACAAACCCTCTACGTCCCTTACAGTAGAATGTCTTTTTTGTCCTTAACTATGGGTCAAAATTAATTTTATTTAATAGTATTTTCAAACTCCGTTCAACATTTCAAGTATCGACCCACTGTACACTCATTTCTCAATGGGGAAAAGCGAATAAAAGTTGTTTTTATGTCCACAATCTCACACTCCCGCCCACCGAACGCGCAGCACTCGGACAGGCAAGAAAGAATCGAAACTCGTCCTGATAAAGACGAAGAAAATGGATTTCATCCAGTTTTCTTTGTCCTCCCAGGAATCTCAGCTGTGTATAGATCTGGGTCCGGCTAACGGCCATCCTGTACCGTTGTTGGCCAGAAGGAAGCCAAACGCTATAGGAAGACCGAAGAAAAAACCTCAAAGGGTACATTGAGGCTAGACACCTCTGACGAACAAATTTTCAGTCAATAACATTTTCAGATGTTCAGTCCTAAATACAATTTGAGAGGCATTAATTCATTCTGGTAGAACATTTTACCCCGCACTACCCCAAACGGAAATCAATTCCCAAAGCGCGTTCCGTTGTCAGAAAATCCCATCATTCTCCGTCCTCTCCGTCTTACTTTTATTTTTTCGGTTGTTGTTGACGTTCTTGCTGTTGATGCTGCATGGAAGCGCGCTATCAGCAGCAAAGCTGATGTTACTGCTCAGGGAAAATAATAGCCTTTTAAAGTTTAAACACACTACCAACCAACAACTGATATTGCTACGAGTGGCTCGGACAAAAAGGGATTGATATTTTTTAAATAAAAGAAATCGCTTTCGACTTGGAAAAACCCAATCCACTTTTATGGTTATGGACATTTGAACTGCCACTTTCTCGAACTCGAAGGACATCCGGCAATGTCCCTGTCGATTGGATTCGACGGGAGAAGGGGGTGTCAAAATCAGGATAAAAGGATTGAAAATCGCTTATCTATTTCGATCTCAATGGGAGTGGACCGAATGCTGTTTTAGAAATGTTCTTCCGAATGGTGTATAGAAAACACATCTTTGACAATTGTCGAAAAACATCTCGAAGTTTTGAACACCACCACCTTTCTGGAGGTAAACGTTTGAAAGTGATTTAGATTAGAATATTTATTGAACGTCTAAAACATCTAAAGAATATTTATGGGTCATCATTTGCTTTGCGATAGAGCTCTCGTTTTTGCGCCCCATTTAAATTGATAATACCATTACAAGCTTTTGGTTTCACCGTATTATCGTCAAAATAATAATTTTGTCAATTTTTAAACATATTAGGACAGGTTATGAAAACCAACAGAGAGTTACACCATGCATGCATTAGCTTAGCTTAACTTAGCTTAGCTTAGCTTATTCGACTACTCACACCCACCTTGAATCGTTGAACCCGAAATGCTTGAAAGTTATTCTTTATGACGAATTTCAATTTGTAATGCTAAACGACATTTCAAAAACCGTGATCGTTGGTTTGGTTCTGTAGAAAAACTTCCACGGCTCCAATGCATGGTTGCTACTCCGTAATTGATCGAGGCCACCAATTTTGCACAGACGTCAAAAGAAAGGCTACAGTTGTTGTGATCGTTTATTATAAATCGTGTTCTGCGTGTATTGTTTGTTAAAAGTCTGAGATTTAAATTAAATGCATAATTGTTGTGTTGTCCTGAAGTTTAAAATGGTTGTATGATAAAAACCTACTGTCGTTTCTCTCATGGGTGCAGGCGCGGTCCTATGGGGGGGGGGGGGGGGAATCGAGATGAAGCGGCAAAAAAACCGTTACAAAATACCCGTAAATTCTCGAAATTCTTTGAAAAATTTGAACTTCCCCCAGTAGACGTGCTTTTGATATTTCAAAATTTTCCACTCCGTGGGGGTGTTTAATCAACGAAAAAATTTGCTTAATGGCACAAAATTGAAGAAAAGTCGGTCTACCAAACTAAAGCAGCTGTAACTTGCAATTCTCTGGACCATGCAGTTTCTTTTTTATTCTATCAGATAGAAGAAAACAATAAAAATACTCAAACTATATAGGTACATATGTATGGAATCTTAAGATTGGCAATTTCCTATCGAACTGGCGATATGAGGCACCGTCCCTCAGGCCAATCTGTCGAAACACAACAACAACAACAATTTCCCTTAATTTTCAGAAATTAAATTGCCGTATTATTAAGAAATTTAAATTGTAGTCACATCCTCCATTGGAGTGATCAGTTTTCTAGTAGACACTTAAGAAACGTGTGACTTTACTAATAATCAAAGGTTTACAGAACCTCTTAGCTGAATGAAACTATGATTTCAAAGTAGTCGAATATTCCTTTGAATTCAGCTACAGTATTTGAAAGACCCAAATACTAGTATTTCACTAGCTACTT
This sequence comes from Uranotaenia lowii, assembly GCF_029784155.1. Classification (NCBI taxonomy): domain Eukaryota; kingdom Metazoa; phylum Arthropoda; class Insecta; order Diptera; family Culicidae; genus Uranotaenia; species Uranotaenia lowii. Next base: position 25,731,143 of record NC_073692.1, read on the forward strand.
GCTAGCATCCTCAGTGGGTTATCGACCAGTCGATAAAATTATAGAATTGAAAAAATTAAATATATTTTTTTCAAATTGTTGTTTTTTAGGAACAAAATCTGTATGGTTTTTTCCGGAAATTCAGCATTTAGTGGTATTCTTCCCTAAAATCTGCGTCGATGAATGGACGCACAAAATTATAGACGACAAAATTATAGAATTAAAAAAATTAAATATATTTTTTTCAAATTGTTGTTTTTTAGGAACAAAATCTGTATGGTTTTTTTTCGGAAATTCACCATTTAGTGGCATTCTTCCCTAGAATCTGCGTCGATGAATGAATAAAAAATGATATATAGATTCAAAATAATTATTTGTTGTTCATGTAGGCCAGTTGCCTCATTAGTTATTATTGATTGATGGAACTCTAAACTTATTAGTTTTCTGACAACAAATCTGACAAATAAATCGAGTCAAGGACGCAAAAATTTTCCAAAATCAGTTTGCCAATGTTTAATTTTTTTTTCCTTATGGATTAAAACTTTCCCGTTATCAGTAGATTATTTTATCGGCAACAAGGCAATCCATCAAGCTAACATTCGAAAGAGCTTTTTCCGACTTTTGACTTATACTGCTGGATTTCAAGATCTACACTAATAATATCGCCGAAATTTTATCTTATCTTTCAGCTCATCCACATAATTATTTTGAAATTTTAAGTTGAATCCAGTTTAAGGGTTGAAAGTTCGACTATTTCAATTGCAATTAATAAATACTCTTCACTAAATTAACCTTTCATGGCTTCATTCCATGTTTTTCATTATAAATCAATATTATTTTAAGTTTTTTGAATAATGAATGTTACCTACATGAAGAAAAAAAAAACGATTATCACTTTCTTTAAAAAGCTTTCAAAAAGCTTCATACTTCAGTATTTGATCTTAATAATCTTATTTTCAACAAAATTTTTATTAAGAGTGTGGATTTTTATATTGAGGAGAATTTGAAAAATCAAAACCAAAATTTTGAACGAGGATTGTGTTTCCAAATTGAAAATAATATAACGAAATTTTCAAATCACTATTCAGTAAATTATTCCAATGAAAAATTTAATAACCGTTAATCAGTTTGTAGATCATATCAATAATTGACTAAAACTCTCAAAACTAAACTTTTTGTTTGGTCTAGCGCTAAAAAATATTCAGATGCTCATCAACGTGTGTATAATTTTCATTTGCAAAATGACAATTATAACAAGAAATTCTTTATTGATCTTTGAAAGTGACAATTTCAAACTATCGGATAAACAAATTATGACAATTTTCTTTTTATTAACATTGTTTTTGCAGTGAATATTAAAGATTTTCGGGTTGTTCTTTAAATATTGAAAAAGTTTGTTAAAAATACCATTATTCTTCTTTAATGTCATATTTTTCGAAACACATCTGATTTGGTTCAGTGAAAATTGTACTCATTTGAAAGTGGAAACCTAAACCCAGGGATCCAGTATCCTCATTCTCCCCTATAGATTCAAGAGAAAGAATAACCATGTTGTTTAAATCCTTCTCTGAATACACCAATCAGAAATTACAACTAATGTAGTAAGTTTATCTAAAAGAGTTACAGGAGGGACGAAAGCCTTCAATGGAGTAATATCCCTTGTAAAACAATAAAAAAAATGTTGTTACATGCATGTTTTTATACTAATTCTATTTCGTTTGATAACGAATGTACATATATAAACTGGTTGAAATATTACTTGCAAGCACCTAGAAAAAGATCCATTGATTAGAAAGCAAAGCAAACTGCATAATTTTTTTCAAATTTGAAACGTCGTTTAGTTTTTTTTAATTCTCGATAAATTTATGATCTCCTGGGATTTTTTACTCCACAAATTTCAAAAAGTATTTTTCAAATAAAAAAATACTGCAGAGCTTTTCTAATTTGGAGTATCTTTCATATTGATAACCTTTTCTGCTGATGTTTGGTAAAAACAACAAATTTGAAATATTTATCAGCAGAGTTTGGATATTTTTGAAATGAAATAGAAATAAAATGCACAAATTATAATGGATAAACGAAGTTTTTAACAAAGAATTCAAGTTACGAAAAGCTAAAGTGACCGTAAACATGTAATTTTTTATTGTGATTTGAATGTGATTCGGTGCTTTCAACGATTGAAAATCGATAGTTCGAAATGATCTTACTGACTTTTCGAGCCCCTCAAAACTCCTCAGTTCTCATTCTCTAAATTTAAACCAGAGTCGAAGTTTTACCGCTTCTATACGATGAAGAAAACTTCTGATACTAATACAATTTTTATAACATAAAAATTCTAATTGTTTTTTTATCTGTTTCTTTTTGCTGTTAGGTCACCGATCTTTTGGTAAAATTAAATTCTATCAGATAAACAAGATTTTTATTTTATCAATTTTCTAACATATTTGGCAATTTAGCATTCCTGATGGCCCGGTTTTATCCGGGCTAGTCCAGTTATTCAACAAAAAAAAAGGAAAAGCAGTCTGGCCCGGCTGCGCTCAGTTGCCCCGATTTCGCTGATGAAAGTTTGGGTTTTTGACGGATTTATCCACAGTATTAGCAAAATCCCAAAAAAAGGCCAATTTAGCCAAATTAGAATTTAGCCAAATTTGCTCGAATATTGCACGGTTTTTGTATTGAACATTTTGGAAGCCTATCAAATGAAAATTTTGAAATCTGGAAAACTTATCATAAAATAGATCTTGATGTTTCTCGAAGAGATTCCATTAAGATTCCTCAAACTTCTCTTTGGAATGTAGCTGGTTTAGATTAGGCGATTTTCTTTAAAATTCTGTAAGTGGACCAAGAAAATTGAATTCTTAGAATTCGGTGATTCTGGAAAGAGTTTTGCGGCCCACAAAAAGACAGCCGCGGGTCAAATGTAACCCGCTGGCACTGGTTTGACCACCCATGAATCAATTATTACATATTTTACATCCTAGAATTACAGTTGAAAACGATTCAAATTATGCAAAACATTCTTAAAAAATGTAATATTTCTCCCACGAGTTGGTGTGCTGTTGTCAATACACAACAAACTTTAATAAGTGACACAGCTTTTCTATGAACTGATGGAAAAAAAAACATTTAAGTGTTGAGGATAGCACTATCACTAAATTAGTTTGGTCTGTCAAGCTTTATTGTTTCTTTTGAAAAAAAAAATTTAAATAGCATTTCTGAAGGGTGATACGGTCAAAATTTGGTCAAGGGAAAACGCGTTTAAATCGGTGAAATCGTTTATTTAAAAAATCAAATTAAATAATTTTTTGAAGTTTAACTAGCATAGAATTCAGGAAAAACATTCAGTTAGGCTTCCGCTTTTCCAAATCCGAATTGTCGGCTCTCACGTTTAACCCCTGCCATCAGATTTTGTACAGCCAACTTGTCCACCTTCTTCGCCGCAGATAGCCAGTTTGCCTTGAACTGCTGCTCGTTCTTAGCAGTCTTTTTTATATTGGGAACCACCTGCACGTTGTTGGCGGCGTACCACTCCATGGCCTTTTTACCGTAATGCAAGATGCCAAACCCGGCCAAAACAGTACGGAACAATCGTGTTTCTTCAGGAAAGGCAGCAAGCGTTTATTCAAACACACTTTCACGTAAATTTCTTGGTTGACAGTCCCGGAAGCTATGAAAATGCTGCTTTTCAAGCCACAGGTACAAATGGCTTGCCAAACCAGATATTTCTTCGCGTACTTTGACAGTGTCATGTGCTTGAAAATATCTGCTACCTTTCCCCTTCCTTTTGCCGTATAAAACTCCTGTCCTGGAAGCTGCTTGTAGTCGGCTTTGACGTAGGTTTCGTCGTCCATTACCACGCAGTCAAACTTCGTCAGCATCGTCGTGTGCAGCCTCCGGGATCGCGCTTTGGTCGTCGTATTTTGTTCATCATCGCAATTTGGAGTCACTACCTTCTTGTAAGTCGATGGTTCGGCTCGTTTTTTGGCTCGATGCACGGTTGTAGACGATACACCCAGCTTATTTGCGGCATCTCGGAGAGAGAGGTTGGGGTTTCGCTTGAAACTACCGACAACTCTCTTTGTCGTCTCAGCGGCTTCCGGTTTTCGATTTCCCCGCGATCCAGACTTCCTGGCTGTCGACAAACGTTCCCCAAACACTTCAATTACATTTGTAACGGTTGATTTGGCAACTTTTAGCGATTTTGCCAGCTTTGCGTGCGAGTAGCTTGGATTTTCGCGATGCGCGAGCAAAATTTTGTTACGCTGCTCTTCTTCCTTGGACGGCATTTTGACAACTGAAGAGCGAATTCCAAAATCAAAATAGGAGCAACAATGAGGGGTGTTCAGGTTTTTTCAATGCAAAATTGAAAGAAATACGTCAAGTTGATATTGACCAAATTTTGACCGTATCACCCTTTATCACAGAGTGAGTAATGCTTTTGTAACATACTTACGATATTGGATACAGCATCGGCCTGGATTTCGGATAGAAATGTTTCGCAGCCGCGCTCAATGTGAACACACTGAGAAGAACTTTTGCTGTCATTTGCTCTATTAGTTCACGAGTTTTGCGAAAAATTGTTAAGGAGCCCCCTCTCTTCTTCCTTTTATCCCACTGGAAGGAGGCAGTAGTACCAAATATTCACAGAAATATTTCTCTTGCCCAAATACCTTCCCAAGCCAAATTTCCTTCCATTTGCTGGTTAAGGACCCGAGTGATGTAAAAAAATGTATTGGAGCACTCTTCTCCTTTAGGATTTTCCTACTGTAAGAATGCAGGGTTCTCAAAATATCAAAGAAACATTTCTCGTATTCAAATACCTACCTTCCACCGCCAAATATGGTTCCATTTGCTTGATTAGTTTTCCAGTGATGTTGAAAATTATAAAGAAGCCTCCTCCTCATTTTCTATCTTCTCACTGAAAGGAGAGAGGGGCAATATTCATAGAAATATTTATCGTACCCAAATACCCTTACTAGCCAAATTGGTTTCATTTGATCGAATAGTTTTCGAGTTATGCAATTAAAAAGGTATGAAAGCCCCCTTTATTTCCTTCCTGTATCTCCATTGGAAGGAGTGAAGGTCTGAAATAATCATAGAACAATTTCTCGTATTCCACTATCCTCCCATGCCAAATTTGGTTCCATTTGCTTGATTGGTTCTCCAGTTATGTAAAAAAAATTAAGGTAGGCCCCCTCCCCGTTCCTAATTCCTTAAAGGAAGGAGAGAGGGGTACCAAATATACTTAGAAACATACCGTGTACCCAAGTACTCACCCATGCCAAGTTTCGTTTGATTAGCTTGATCAGTTCTCGAGTTATGAAGACTTATTACTTTTATTTGAGAGACCCCCTCCCTCCTTCCAGAAAGAGGGAGGGGTCTCAAACTATAATAGGAACTTTCTTCATCCTTCAATACCTTCATACACCTAGTACCACGCAAATTCAGTAGTTTTCGAGTCCATAGCAAGAACACATTTTGGTCTGCACTTTCAGCTACATTGTAAAACAGTTTCCATACTGAACTTACGTTGATATTTTTTCCAAATTACGATGTTAATATGACAGCTTATTCCTGCATGGGTCTTCCTGTTCCGTGGAAGATGTTCCATAAATTATGGTTGGACACAAAAGGTGATAGAGGCGCCGCCACCGAAGATTTATAGCCCCGTTTGCTCCCCTTTTACATGCCGGCTGAACAGAAAATGAAGACGAACTACCTGCGTTTTCTCACCTTTCTTCAGTTCAGTGGCAAAAAATTCGAGGGGTCCTCTTTTGCCGGAGCCTTGGCTGTTATCTGCTACTATCTGTGCCCGGTGTTTGGCGGTGGATTCATGAATAAATTTAGTTCCGACCCTCCAGGATAGTGAAGACGACAACCCCGAAGACAAGTTGAAAGGCTATAAATAAGACATTAAACGGTACTTGGCACGTTAAGGGTTTCTCCTTGGTTTGGATGGTTTTTAGCGGAGGGTAGCTGAGACAACTTTGACCCTAGTTTTCTCCTGTTTTGTGTGTGCCAGGAAGCGTTGATTTATTCACGACTTTCAGAACATATGCTAAATCGGTTTGCAATTTTGTTGTCTTCTTGTGACTAACCGGGAAAGGGGCGCTCGTAAGAATCCTATTATTCTGCAAATGCGTGAAATTTATTGACTTTTCAATGCTTCAATGCTTCTTGTGCTATAGGAAGATCACATCCCGAAAGATAGTTTATAGGTTTTCAATTGATCCTTTTAGGATAATTTACGCTTCTTCAACATTTCAATGTATATCCTTCGAATTGGCCAGAGCAACTGAACGTAAATTTGATCCCCGCTATATCACTGTTTGGAATGATAGTTGTTGACTTTTCGATTTCAATTTTCCGGACCCCCGATCCGGAATGGCGTTCTTGCTGCCAGATATTTGCACAAATCCTTCGGTCCCGGATTTCGAGAACGAAGCTTCGCACACATATTGCTCACATTCTGGAACGTACATACATGTCCTCAGATTGTAGGCCTATTTCGAAATGAAGACTGGTGGCGGATGGATGCTGACTGACTCGAATATGGTGCGCTCTGTTTGCTGAGGCCTCCGGGGCTTTTTGGGTTTTGCCACGTTTGACAGACCGAGCTCGGCTAGAGTGAGACCGAATGATATAAACCGACAATGGGATGCACAGGATCGGGACATGTTGTGCGAAGGAGAGATCCAAGCTCCTGGCTGGGAAAAAGGCCGCCATTTGATTGGGGAGGGAGGGTAGTTTGGAAGCAGGGATTCACAGATGGATGCTCGCCTGACAGTCTGTGAATGTTTTTCTGGAAGAACAAACCCAATTTGATCGCTCGGGTGGATGATAAAACATGATTTAAAATTCAATCAAAGCTCAGGCGAGCACTTGAATAAATTAGTAAGTTGGTTGAAGTTGATGATTCGGATAGAACAGGTTAATTTAATATGGAACGCTTTAACAGGCCGTTCAAAAGTATTCCGTTGAGTTCAGTAGCATTTCCGTTGAGTTGAAAACAATTAAATTTCAATTTTAGTACATATATTAGCTTCCAACTCATTCACACTCCTTAAGCTTTTTGTGTGATATTCGTTGTGAAAAAATCTTCACGAATATTATAAACGTAAACCTCTATTGTAGATAGCTTTAAATACCTATCAAAAGCAAATCCTGACCTTGTGAACCCAAATTCTCATGCCTTTGCTACCTTTCAATGGAATCCAGTGAAAGTTGATTCATTTTCCCGTGCCCTCAAAACGCCAGGCGTTCGAACTAGTCGATAAATATTTATGTTTACCTATATTGATGTCACCGTCACCGTCTTTGTCGCCGGAAATGTCGGAAGCTGCACCACATATTTCGTTGTTCTTCACGGCATAATAAAAACATTACCGGAGTGTGATGGAATTCCTGCCGTTTTTCGTTCGATGTGATGACGTCTTACAGCGCAAGAATTCATATAATGTAAAAGTCGGTTCACGGAAACGTTGTTAACGAATTTTGGTCCAGCTACGCACGTTAATGTTGCCCCAGGATCAGGATGACTCCTGTGGAATCAGTTTTGCTATATTCAAGAATGATTTTTCCTGTTGCCCAGCCTAGCACTATTTGAAACATATCGAAGAGATGTCGAGCAAGAGCGCTGCTGGAGATTTTAGCAGTTGTGACCAAAAGAGTGATGTCGGGTTTTTTCTTCCTTCATCCAGCCAGGCGGCAGGAGGTATTCATTCATGTTGTGTTCAATTATCGTCTACGACTGACTTCTCATGTACTCTCGCACAGATCGGATGTGACAATGAACTATCCCCTTGGTCTGGATTGTCATCTAACTTGATGCTGTCGTTATCGCTACTGTCCTACGAGCATTCTGCTGTTTAACATCTGATCGGTTCAGTGTCACGCTGTGCTTATCAAGGTCTTGTTCGGGTCTCTCTCTATCTGAATTGCGATTTGGTTCATGGGAAGACAGTTTCCAAACATTTTTCAGAAGTCAAACGGTTTGTTTTCCTTCTTGTAATATCTTGTTCGTCAAAGTTATTAGTTAAAAAATGAAAGTGAAAATAGTTTGAATCCAAATTTCCGAAATCGGCTTGTTGCATTTCATTCTAACAACTTCATATAAATGATCAGTCTAAAAAAAGTCGATACTAAAATTCAAACAGTAATAGCTTGCCAACCGAAACTTCATAAACTTGGCCTTGTAGAACTGGTTAAAATGTCTAGTTCATGTTTGTGGAACTTTACTCTGCTCTCACTTCAAAGAATTCTGATAAACCGTAAACTGGGGGAACTTTGATTACAGGGGAAACTGAAATTAAAATATATGGAAACTATTTGATACGTTTGAAAGCCTATAAATTGAGGTTAAATTTGGTTTGTAGTTGGACACTTTCTAAATTACTTAAAATGTAATTTGAAAATTTTAAAATATCCGTTTTTTCGAAGACTCACAAAAAAAACACCCCTCCTGAACAAATGATAGCATTTAAAAACTAATGAGTTATTTTATGTAAAAGTTCAACTTTTTTCGTTTGTATATATACATTTTTGGTGTTATGTTTTTGGACACTCTTCAATAATTTTTGGATACTTAAAAACGGACATTTTCTATGAGATAGCTCGTATAGAACACATGATTTACAACCCTATCAAATAGATAACTTGGAGAAAATAAACATGGGAACAATGGAAGGGCCTAGGTTATTGCATGAAGGTAAAATTTCATTTGTATTTGAGAGAAAAAAAATATTTAGAAATATTTAAAATTTTTGCCCCGAAATTTATGACGCAATATTGTTCATCTTTTGAGTATATTTATTTTTGTAAGAAAACATTGAAAAATTCAATTGGCGATTTGCATCAAAACTTTTTGACATGCAGCGCCAACTGATTTTCACTTACGGTACTAACAAAAGGGTGATGATAGCTGATTTCTAACACGGGAGTGAATACAAATTGTTTTAAAAAACAAGTTTTTTACAGAGCCTGTTTTATTACAAACAATAAAAATGGTAAAATCGAGTAAGAAAATCTTCAATTTCGTAGTTTACATGCTTTTTGTATAAAGAAATTTGATTTTTTAACGTTTTTTCCGAAAAAAAATAATTTTTAATTTTTTTTTTTTTTGCGATCAAGAACACGCTATTCCTGTAGAATACAGTTTGATGAATGTGCAAGGCTTCGTTGGTGGTTCCATCCGGCGGATTCAAGAATGGTTAAGTTTCGAAGCAAAATTTGCGTTTATCATAAAAAACGGAAAATTGAAGGTACTCAGCTTTAATTTTCAAACTTTGGATCTCAAAAAGACGGCACAGTTTTTTAATATTCTGCTTTGATTTGGTGATTTAAGACCCCATCTATGAACGGTTTTGTACAAAAGAATTTTTTTTTTATTTTGGAAAGATGAGATTTGGTACAGTTGCTGCTCAAGTATGATGTAAAACACAGAATGATAAGAAAGTTTCAAGTTCATTGAGATAACGTACGTCAATAAGTTTCAACAATCCAGAAAGTAGCTGGTAGATCCATAACGATGTAAACTTTGAGCACACATGTCTTCAAGTCTCTTGTTACAGTTTGATTTTGAATAAGAAGAATAATTTTCTCCAAACAAGCATCCTCTAGAAAATCTGTTCCGATACTTTTTACGGTGGCAGTGTTTTTTAACCGATTTAATTTCTTCTTAAAAACGCTTCGGGTATCTGAAATATTATGTTTTAGAAATTGATAAATATTAAGAGAGCCAATCAATGTTGAAAATGATGAAAAAACTTACTTGCAATGAAATTTCCATCTTTCAAACACTTAGAAATAGTTAATTATTAACGGTTTCTAGACTTTCAAAAAACTTTCTCCATTCATTCTTGATTCCGAAGGTGGAACTGGAAACCAAGGTTGTCGAAAAAAATTCTGTGATTTGGAAAGAAAAAATCCTGAATTTCTGTGATTTTACCCAAAAACTCTGTGATGGTTTTCTGTGATGTTATTCCCTTTAATTTCATGAAAAGTTCATAATTAATTGGGTCTTTTTTACATTTTAGTTGGGTAAAATCAATCAAAATTACCAATCTCATCGTACATTTTCAATTAAAAGTAAAAAATTTAAATTTTATATTGGTCAAAAAAATTATAATTCTGAAAATCCATTTAAAATTCAAAAATTCTGTTAAATCTGTGAATTTTTTCAAAATTCTGTGTTCTGTGACACAGATTCTGTGATGAAAATTTGCTCAAAATTCTGTGAAATTACGGATTTTTCTGTGATTTCGGCAACCTTGCTGGAAACTCGATTAAACGGGGACTACGGGTTGTTTCAAATTGGCACCACGCATTTTTTTTTTCAGAAATCTAAAATTTATCAGAGAAATAAAAATGAACTGGCCTTAAAAACATTGAACGATTACATAAATCACTTTTTCTTACTTTGTTTACTATACATTCTTTGCTAATATTTCTTTGAATAACAAAATTTTCTAAATTTCTCTTGTGTTATAAAAATACTATGCGTTATGACATTTGAATCCATAACATCATCATTTCAATCGCAGTGGCCTCTGCGAGTCGTTTTGAGCTGCAAATCGACAATTGAGTTCTATCAAAAAATAACTGTTGTTGATGTTATTAGTCTTCTGTGCTGAATGGCATCAAAACAGTTGAAGATTTTGAGATCCGTTAAAACCATAAAGGGTGATACGGTCAAAATTTTGTCTTTCTTTCAATTTTGCATTTAAAAAACCTTAACACCCCTCATTTTGAAGGTGAGTGTGTGCGTGTGTAGAATGTTGCTCCTTTTTTTTTATTTTGGAATTCACTCTTCAGTTATCAAAATGCCGTCCAAGGAAGAAGAGCAGCGTAACAAAATTTTGCTCGCGCATCGCGAAAACTCACGCGAGCTACTCGCACGCAAAACTGGCTAAATCGCTTAAAGTTGCCAAATCAACCATTACAAATGTAATTAAAGTATTTGGGGAACGTTTGTCGCAGCCAGGAAGTCTGGATCGGGGGGAAATCGAAAACCGGAAGCCGCTGAGACGACAAAGAGAGTTGCCGGTAGTTTCAAGCGAAACCCTAACCTCTCTCTCCGAGATGTCCGAGATGCCGCAAATAAGCTGGGTGTATCGTCTACAACCGTGCATCGAGCCAAAAAACGAGCCGGACTATCGACTTACAAGAAGGTAGTGACTCCAAATCGCGATAATAAACAAAATACGACGGCCAAAGGACGACGCAACCTACGTCAAAGCCGACTACAAGCAGCTTCTGGGACAGGAGTTTTATACAGCAAAAGGAAGGGGAAAGGTAGCAGATATTTTCAAGCACATGAAACTGTCAAAGTTCGCGAAGAAATATTTGGTTTGGCAAGCCATTTGTACCTGTGGCTTGAAAAGCATCATTTTCATAGCTTCCGAGACTGTCAACCGATAAATTTACGTGAAAGAGTGTTTGAATAAACGTCTGCTGCCTTTCCTGAAGAAACACGGTTGTTCCGTACTGTTTTGGCCGGATTTGGCATCTTGCCATTACGGTAAAAAGGCCATGAAGTGGTACGCCGCCAACAACGTGCAGGTAGTTCCCAAGGAAAAGAACCCTCCCAACACGCCAGAGCTCCGCCCAATTGAGAAAAACTGGGCTATCGTCAAGCGGAACCTAAAGAAGACCAAAAAACTGCAAAGGACGAACAGCAGTTCAAGGCAAACTCGCTTTCTGCGTCGAAGAAGGTGGACAAGGTGGCTGTAAAAAATCTGATGGCAGGGGTTAAGCGTAAGGCCCGGCAATTCGGATTTGGAAAAGCGGAAGCCTAACTGAATATTTTTCCTGAATTTTATACTAATTAAACTTGAAAAAGAAATTTAATTTGATTTTTTAAATAAACGATTTCACCGATTTACACGCGTTTTCCCTTGACCAAATTTTGACCGTATCACCCTTTATCATAAATGTTTGTTCTAATATTTGTTTAAATTTCGGGAATGTACATATTTTTAAAAACGAACACAAACACATACAGGAGCTCAATGAAACTTGATGTTTCCTCGAAGAGATTCCTTTTTTTCTTAACTCTAAGCGTACATCTTTCGAGGATTTCGAGGCTAGCATCTTACAAATGCTAAAACCACCAACCTACAGAATATGTACTATGTATGCCGTGACCGGGATTCGATCTCATGCCCGCTGGCTTAGAAGACTTGAAGGCTATCCTCTACGCCACGGGCTGCGGCAAATGAATATTTGAATGTACATACATATATACCTATGCAAATTAATTCGCATGTTTGATTTTCGTAAAACGTATTTGCTGGCAATCGTAAAAGAATACAACTAAGTTCAATAAAATCGTGTATGATAATGAGACAACAATGATTGGAATCGTATTAAAGGAGGCTTCAAAATGTTGGTCTATTTTTAGAATGTCGATGACGTGTGCTACGATTAAAAAGATTTTAGTTATAGAAATATACGATTTGCTTTTGGTTTAATGCCTTTGAAGCAAATCCCTTTGAATTAATATATTCCAGATAACGTCGAGGAACCATCATGAGCTACAGATCGTATCGTCAGAGAATTAAGTCCAGGTACTACAATGACTTCATGAACGTTGAAAAAATTAAGCAATCAGGCAATTGTACGATATTAACTTATATTTGACAGCAAAAAATGCATTTCTTTGAAATAATCTTATTTTCATTCAACTGACGGAAAATGAGAGTCGCAAGTCGCAGAAGACGACCAAATAACTCGCCAAACTTTCCATATTGTTACGAAAAATGTCGTATATAAAGATATTCCCAATCGCGTATTGAGCGAAGACCTAAAAGATTACGACCTATATCATCTATATGATGATGTAAATTGGCATAGATATTCCAAAAAGAATCAGGTTAGTCGTAAATGATTCGCATGACAAATCGTGCAAATCGTTATTCAATACAATCCAAATCAAGAATATGTGTGCTAATGTATGCTAATGCAAATTCGAAATACTCACCAAATGGTTGTCTGGGTGATGCCGAAGGATGCCATTTGAAGGAATCCTTGATTTTCTGGTCCATTGCAGGATCAGCAGTGCCAGATTCCCTACCGTGTCTCGGGAAATCTGCGGAAGAACTCCATACTGCTCTCCATACTTTCTAGAAGCGGTTTGAACTGCTCCGACTCTCACACCTTCTTCCTAACCTGGTTTTCCTGATTGACTCACAGTGCCCAATTTGTGCACAATCCGTTTTCTTTGCTCGGGAGTAAGGCAACGCACTTTCAGATTTCTTCGCGAAAAACAACACAAATTACAACGCTTACTTGTAAATAACAGTACACAGCCAAAATTTGGTTGAACACTTGTCAATTGTTGAAATGACGGTTATTTTATAGTAATTAAAAAAAATTGATATCATTGTTTTTTTCAAGTATTTATTTTGGATTATCTTATTTCATAGAAAAGTTTCGTCTAACTAAGCCATTTTTAATTTTTTTTTTGTAAACATGTTAATAATTTTTAATACGAATTAAGACCAGAAACATAAAATATCAAAACTAAGCTAGAAGCTTATTTTAACAATAAAATATCTCGTTATGTCTAAACTAGCTTATGAAACTAATTTTGATCAAATCACTTATAAATTGTTTGAATTGCGACTTTTTTTTAAATTTTTATCAAATACACCTTTTTGCCTTTCTTTCAGAAAGGTATAGTTATCGGTCGATTTTGGAGATCATTAATTATGGGTCTTAGATATACCTTTATAGGTACCTATCGAATCAGCTCGTCGAGTTCAGACGATGTCTGTGTATTTGTGTGTATTGGTGTGATTTTTTATAAACTTTTTTGCACGTTTTTGCGAAACTGGGCAGTACAATAAAAATGATTTTTAGCTTAAAAAATTTGATTTTTTTTCTTCTTCGTCCTATAAAAGAAAGAAAAAAAAACAAAATAGTTTGAAAAATAAATTTTCATAGTAATTATCATCAAATCATCACTCCAAAAAACGTGTCAATTTGGCTTGCTAGCCACAACCAGCAATCACTAAAATCAAGATTATCGTGTCTATGACGTCAAATTATACGTGACGTCATAGATACTCGCATGCTATCTCAAAGTATGGATCTGTCTATGTGTGGAAGGGAGAACAGACAGGCTTCACTCCCACTCAGGTTTGATGTCATCGTGACAGAAACCGTGTGGGAGGAAGACCGCAGTTTAAATTTTCCCGGCCAAAGGTTTAATTTTTTCATTGTAATGGTTCAGTTCGAAACCGAACCATATCAAAAATTTCGGAACCGAAGTTCCAAAACATAAAGTTAAAAATGGTTTTCACCAAGGGGTACGACCCCGAAATCAGTGAAGTCGTTGATGAGTACGTCATGCCCACACTGCATGGTACGAAAGTGATTGTTACTTCGAGATTCTCCCAACATTATATTCAGGTTGCTCTGTGAAGGACAAAACGACGAAGGGGCGCGTGTGGGAGAACGAAGCACACCATATCAATTTCTTCACACGCTCATTTTCATTTACCATTTTAATGGTTACTTAATTAATTATTTAATATTTTTGCTTTTGAATGAATTATCGGAAAAACTGCAATCATAATGGTAGTTCTCATGAAAAAAATATAATAAGGTTAAAAAAGTTGACATTGAGATATTTTTTTATATTGTAATTTTTAATTTTATATTCGTCTTCTTGATTGATTTTGATCGGTATGGTTTTTTTATGATCGATATAATTATGCGTTGAGACCAGTCCGACATATCATTTACCAAATTGAAAATTTCAAATATTATTATAAAAGGCGCTTGGGATCAGAGGGGTACAAGTGTCTAAATGATAGATTCGAGAAAACGCGCTTCAAAGTTGTACAGGTGCTCAATTTTTCATATATTTTTCGAATTCGAGCAATTTTTATTCAATCAAAAAAGTGTTCAAAAAAAATTATAAAAAATTTAAGTTTTGCACCAGATGTACATTGAAACATAAAAAAACCGTTGGTTATACTTAACTCAAAATTGATGATTTTGGCACTTGCACCCCTATGATCCTGGAGGGCTCATATATACAAATTTGAAAATATATTTTACCGATCATTGGACTCTATGTTAGAATCAAAGATATTATTTTCTTGCTGTCTTGACTCGATAGGTTATCCAGAGCAAAAGTTGAAGTATTTGAAACACATGGTTGGGACCTTTTTTGCCTTTCTTTCAGAAAGGTATAGTTATCGGTCGATTTGAGAGATCATTAATTATGGGTCTTAGATATACCTTTATAGGTACCTATCGAATCAGCTCGACGAGTTCTGATGATGTCTGTGTATTTGTGTGTATTTGTGTGAATTTTTGTAAACTTTGTTCTCGACGTTTTTGTGAAACTGAGCAGTACAATAAAAATGATTTTTATCTTGAAAAATTTGATTTTTTTTCTTCTTCAACCTATAAAAGAAAGAAAAAAATACAAAATAGTTTGAAAATATTTTTTTCATAGTAATTTAAAAAATCATCACTCCAAAAAACGTGGCCATTTGGCTTGCTAGCCACAACCAGCAATCACTAAAATCAAGATTATCGAAAACATGGCGCGATAAGCACTGGGTACGCTCTCACTCCGTGTAATTCCTTATAAGGAAAACAGAGGGCGTCTCCAATCGATTGACAAACATAAATGTCAGTCAAGCAAAGATGTCTTGATTCAAACTTAACAAGTGAAAGAGTTATTCTAACAATACCAGTTCTCCGTTTGGAAAACCAGATTCAAAAATTAATTTTGAGCTTTAAACCCAAAATTAAAAATCCTTAAAAGGGATTGCACCATGAGGTACAACCCCGAAATTAGATGACTCAAGCCTAAGGACTAGACCCTCACATCGCATATTTCTATAGTGATGGTAAGTCCAACGTTAGATTCTCAATCACAGCTTGCTCTGAGAAGGGGAAAACGACACGGGAACGCGAACGATATATGCACACCATCTCATCTTCTCACGTACCTTTCGTGCTCAGGAAGCTTTTTCTAAGCACGAACGACAGGAGAGAATTTCGCCCGTAGAAGCAAATTGAATCCAATAGGACAAATGCTACTGAATCCTCTCGAGCTTTAAGCTCTCGGGCTAGTTTTTTTTTTGTTCCTTTTTATCTTCCTCTCTCCAGATCTAACGTTGCGCGATGAAAACTTTTCGTTCGCATCGAAAAACCTGTGCAATTGTTGCGTTCTTTTTGTTGGGGTTGGTGTCTAGAAAAACGATGACGGCTTGGAAGTCCATCCGAACTTTCACTTGCTGAGACCGATGGAAAATAACAACCAAACAGTAGCGCCACCAATCCCTCCATAGAAGAGTTTGAAGCATTTGGGTTTTTTTGCATATAAAGCTAAAAAGCTAATCAAGCTAAGCTAATAATTGACACAGTTGAAGAAACGGCAAAAAAAACTCCGAATTAACCATTCCAAACTGGTAAAATTGACAAAATTGACAAACTTGAAAAAAATTAATAAAATCGAGAAAATTCACAAATTTGACAATGACAAAATTCACTAAATTGACAAATTTGATAAAACTGACAAAATTTTCCAAAATGACAAAGTCGACAAAATTCACAAAATTTACAAAATTGACATAAATGACACAATTTATAAAGTTGACAAATTTTACAAAATTGACAAAACTGAAAAAATTGCCCAAATAAACAAAATTAACAAATTTCAAAAAATGACTAAATTGACAAGATTGACAAACCTGAAAAAATTGACTAAATTGACAAAATTGATAGTACTGGCAAAACTGACTAAAACAAAATCGACAAAATTCATGAAATTCACAAAATTGACCAAATTGACAAAATCGGAAATTTTTTTACAAAATTGACAAAATCGAGAAAACTAGCAAAATTGACAAATTTTGACAATCACAAAATCGAAAAAAATCAATTAATTGACCAAAATGATAAGACTGACGAAATTGACAAAACTTAAAATATTGACAAAATTGTCAAAATTTACAAAATCGACAAAGCGACCAAATCGACAAAATTGACATAATCGAAAAAAATTGACAAAATTGATAATATCGAAAAAATGGGCAAAATTGATAATGACAAAATCGACAAAGTTCACTAAATTGACAAAATGGACAAGATGGACATGATTCACTTAATTGACGAAATTGATAAAACTGACAATATTTACAAAATTGAAAAAATCGACAAAATTGATAAAATTGACAAAATTGCACAAATTGGCAAAATTGACAAAAAAAAAAAACGAAAAAATTCTCGAAATTGACAAAATTGACAGAATGGCCAAAATTGACAAAATAATTTTTTTTTTAATTGACATGATTAACAAAATTAACAAAATTGATAGTACTGACAAAATTGACTAAAACAAATTCGACAAAATTCACTTAACTAACAAAATTGTTAAAACTAACAAGATTGATAAAACTGGCTAAATTGCCAAAATTGACCAAATTGACAAATTTGAAAAAATTGACATAATCGACAATTGACATTGACAATGACAAAATCGACAAATACAATTGATTGACAAAATTGATAAAACTGACAAATTTGACTAGATTGACAAAATGGACAGAATTGAGAAAACTGACAAAATTGATCAAATTGAAAAAATGGACAAATTAACATAATTGACAAAATTGCCAAAATCATGAAAATTTACAAAATTGACAAAATTCAAAAAATTCACAAAATTGACAAAACTGAGAAAATTGATAAAACTGGCAAAATTGACAAAATCAATCAAATTGACAAAATCGAAAAAAAAAATACAAAATTTACAAAATCAAGAAAATTAGCAAAATTGACTATGACAAAATCGAAAAAATTCACTTATTTGACTAAATTGACAAAATTGATAAAACTGGTAGGTTCTAAAAATCTGGGATTATGAAAATCGGTTGATTAGTTTTCAGAATTCAGTCCAAATAGTTATTCAGCTGAAAAAGTAAATTCACTGTTCACTATATATGATTAGAGACTCTCAAAGCCGCCCCCAGGGCGGTACGGATCACTTTGAAAAGTTCTACAATTCTAGTCAAAATATTACTAACAGGCTAGTTGTATTTTTCAATCCAAAGTGTAGGCTCATTATTGCATCCGATTATCTCGTACCAGTACCACGTGATTTGAACAGAAGAAGGAATAAAAACACCCGCCAAAATTTCCCCATTCTAATATTTAATGCTTATATAGCAAGCTTTGATTTGCTTTCAGTACACGTGAACTCTGGATGGTCGTTTCTAATGCCCGACTCATGGCGATGTTGAAAATAACCCCGCCTAAGGAAAAAAATTGGATGACAAAATGGGTGCCATGACTTTTGATTCGTGTCAATAAAACCGAAAGGTGTATAGGAGGGTCCCTTTTCATAGGTGGGAGGGGCTCAGAACTATAACTAAAATCTTACCCTGGCCCAAATATACATCTCTGTACCAAATTTCTGGCTGATCGGTTGAAGGATATGGATTTGTATCATATGCATACTTACCAACAAACAAACTTACTTAAATGATCCACGTTCAACCCATTTTAATTTGTTAGAAGATATGGCCCGTTTATGAAATGGTGTATCAGTACGCCGTGATTCCATAACCGGATTCAAAATTTAATTTAGGGCTTTAATCCCAAAATTAAAAATCCTTAAAAGGGAATGCACCATGAGGTAAAACCCCGAATTTAGATGACTCAAGCCTAAGGACTAGACCCTCACATCGCATATTTCTATAGTGATGGTAAGTCCAACGTTAGATTCTCAATCACAGCTTGCTCTGAGAAGGGGAAAACGACACGGGAACGCGAACGATATATGCACACAGTGATGCCACATTTTTATCGGTATTTTGGAACCCAAAAAAATCTTTTATCGGTATGGAAATCCAAAAAATCGGTATGAAAATCGGTATTTGAGGTGGATATTCAAAAATGCTTACATTTTCAACTTCCTAACGTATTTTTCTTTAACTGGAAGCATGTTTTAGAACTCTGATGAATGTTAGTTTTAAATTAGCTGACTTAGTGTGTTTTAGCATATATTATTCCATTTTTTCCGTTACTTGGTTCTAGCAGTGGTTCTAGGTACATTAAAAAACGGTTTTGAAATTTTAACAAAACTTTATGTTTGTTACGACTTATATAATTTTATTTAATTTATAAACTATCTGTTTTTGCTGAGGAAAAGCAAAAATCACAAATGAAAGTTCAGCAGAGAATCCGAATTTAGTATTTCTTTCCAGTACTCATAATTGAATTGAAATTTAGTTTAAAAGTTACCATTTGCTAAGAAAAATAAGGACATGGCGAGCATCTTCAGGTTACACGTGGTTTAGGCATTAAATTGATTAAAAACTTGATACTTTAATTGTTACCACAGTAGGAATCGATTTATGCTACCGTGGATACCAAATCAACAAGTGAAGGTTGAGGTAAATATGGGCCCAAGTTGATGTTCTTCGTTTGGTTGATGTTTTTTTTCTGCAAAACTGGCCATTTCAGCTTTCTAAGCTTTTAGTATTAGATATGAGTTCTAGCGATTAAAAAAAGAAATTATTGCAGAAAGTTGAGAGAGTTGTTGCTTCAGCCAATGGAAAAATAATTTTATTTTTTGAAAAATCACGCTTTATTCATATGAAAACCCAAGTATTATATACGCGAATATAAATTAGAAACGTGTTCTACAAGAAGGTGTTCCTCGAAAAAAGATTTAAAAACACATAGCTTTTCTAAAACTGAAAATACCCATTTTGCCTGGCGTGGCCTGGCGATCTCTGCATACATGTGATATCATTTATTTGGCTAACAAGATGAAGAAGGATTAAAGATTA
Source organism: Uranotaenia lowii (assembly GCF_029784155.1). Classification (NCBI taxonomy): domain Eukaryota; kingdom Metazoa; phylum Arthropoda; class Insecta; order Diptera; family Culicidae; genus Uranotaenia; species Uranotaenia lowii. The sequence continues at coordinate 25,750,942 of NC_073692.1, forward strand.
TACCGATGATATGACAAATCGTGTATCTGATTGCACTTCAAATCTTGACAGACCTACCACATCTGGCGACAAGCCGAACAAGGATTATATTCAAACGGTGTATATTTTCCCATGAAGAGTTAGCATCTCAGGAGACAAGGGCGTTGTCAATTGGGATTGATCTTTAGAAACTTCTACCACTTCGACTGGCAGTTGCAGAGGGTCAAATATCAGCCTTGAGCTGAGTCCATTGACTTTGAGGTTGAGCACCATAATAGTGCATCAATTAATAGACCATAGGAAAAAACAGCGCGAACAACTTAACCAACTCTAGACTCGAATGAACACTACATAAGTGTTAAAAAAAGTCACAAATAAAATAAATAATAATAATATCTGAACGAATTATGAGAGTGAGCTGTGGAGATCTTTGCGGGATACTTTAAAAGTAGAACAGATCAAAGTTACGCCATGACAGCTACCGCACTTTGTCTCCTTTCTACAGGATATTTACGAGGATAGCTTGGAATGTGGAAGTGGAATGAAGTTTGAGTTCAAATCTTAAAAATCGGTATGAAATCGGTATGTTTTGCCAAAAATCGGTAATCGGTATATACCGATTCTTGGTAAAAATTTTGCTTTAAAATCGGTATAAATACCGAAAAATCGGTATGTGTGGCATCGCTGTATGCACACCATCTCATCTTCTCACGTACCTTTCGTGCTCAGGAAGCTTTTTCTAAGCACGAACGACAGGAGAGAATTTCGCCCATAAGCAAATTGAATTTCGCCTATAAGCAAATTGAATCCAATAGGACAAATGCTACTAAATCCTCTCGAGCTTTAAGCTCTCGCGCTAGTTTTTTTTTGTTCCTTTTTCTCTTCCTCTCTCCAGATCTAACGTTGCGCGATGAAAACTTTTCGTTCGCATCGAAAAACCTGTGCAATTGTTGCGTTCTTTTTGTTGGGGTTGGTGTCTAGAAAAACGATGACGGCTTGGAAGTCAATCCGAACTTTCACTTGCTGAGACCGATGGAAAATAACAACCAAACAGTAGCGCCACCAAGCCCTCCATAGTAGAGTTTGAAGCATGGAAAAAATAGAACAATTTGACAAAATTGAAGAAGTTGACAAACTTGACATAATGCAATGATTTGATTAAAATGACAAAACTGACAAAGTTGACAAAAAATTTATCAATATGACGATGACAAAATCGACAAAACTCACTTAATTGTCAAAATTGACAAAACTGACCAAATTGACAAGATTGATAAAACCGACAAGATTGACAAAATTGACAAAGTTGACAAAATTGACAAGATTGATTGAACTGGCAAAATTAAAAAATTGACCCAATTGACCAAATTCATGAAAATTGACAAGATTGACAAATCGACAAGATTGACCAACTTCACAAAATCGATGAAAATTGACAAAATTGAAAAATTGGCCAATTTGACAATGAAAAATTTGAGAAAAATCACTAAATTGACAAAATTGACAAGGTTGACAAAATCATGAAAATTGACAAAAATGACAAAATCGAGAAAACTGACAAAATTGACTGAACTAACAATGTTGAAAAAATCATGAAAATTGACAGAATTGCCAAAATTGACAAAATAATTTTTTTTCAAAAATTGACATGACTAACAAAATTAACAAAATTGACAAAATTGATAGTACTGACAAAATTGACTAAGACAAAATCGACAAAATTCACTAAACTAACAAAATAGTTAAAACTAACAAAATTGACAAGATTGATTAAACTGGCTAAATTGTCAAAATTGACCAAATTGGCAAAATTGAAAAAATTGACATAATCGACAATTTACATTGACAATGACAAAATCGACAAATACAATTGATTGACAAAATTGATAAAACTGACAAATTTGACTAGATTGACAAAATGGACAGAATTGATAAAACTGACTGAAATTGCCAAAATCATGAAAATTTACAAAATTGACTAAAATAACAATGTTGACAAAATCATGAAAATTGATAAAATTGACATTATTGACAAAATAGAAAAAAAAAATTATAAAATTGATAAAATTGAAAAATTTTACAAAACTGACGAAAGTGAAAAAAGTGTCAAAACAGACAAAAATGGCAAAATTGACAAAATTAAAAATATTGCGATCTCAAAACTAATTCTGCTAATTTTTTACGTTTCGGTATCGTATTTTTCTCTAGCAATTGAAATTTTATCCAATAATTTTATCTACACTCAGAGGAAATCTTATTATAAATTTCATAAGATACATCTTATGAACCACTTTTTTGCGTCCAAACTAATTTTTCATGAGAGTCTTATGAAATTCTTTCAATTTTCATACGATGTTCTTATGAAAAATAGAAGAAACGGCATTGTGAAAAAATGATGAACACATTCATTCATAGCATCATTTTTTTTCATCATCTAACAGTACGAAGCAATCGCCAGTTCATTAGTTATTATAGTTTTCCTTCAATGTTAAAAGTTATTGTTATCTCCGGAATGGTAAGTTCGATTTGATGTTTTTGGTGTGAACGTTGAATATATTAGTGAACTAAAATACATTATTTGTTTACTTTTCAGCAAGCTGATCGGCAAAAAACGAAAGGTCGAAGATTAAGATGCTGCAAAAAAAAAACTTTGATGGAGCCGTCTGTTGATGCGCTGCTGATGGTGACCATGAAGGATTTAATTTTAAACAAATTTGCAAACAATAAAGTGAATGTTTTCATCATGAAATATCGAGAATTTTTCTTATTAGAAAGTGATTTACTGTTTCCATAAGAATCTCTTATGAAAAGCAACAACCTCTCATTGAAGTAGGCGTTCATCTTCAGAATTTATTCGCGTCATAAGACAATCTTATGAATTTCATTAATTTTTCTTATGGCGCCACTTCATAAGAGAATCTTATGGCATACATAATAGTATTTTTCTGAGTACTCAGAGGAAATCTTATTATAAATTTCATAAGATACATCTTATGAACCACTTTTTTGCGTCCAAACTAATTTTTCATAAGAGTCTTATGAAATTCTTTCAATTTTCATACGATGTTCTTATGAAAAATAGAAGAAACGGCATTGTGAAAAAATGATGAACACATTCATTCATAGCATCAGTTTTTTTTTCATCATCACAGTACGAAGCAATCGCCAGTTCATAGTTATTATAGTTTTCCTTTAATGTTAAATGTTATTGTTATCTCCGGAATGGTAAGTTCGATTTGATGTTTTTGGTGTAAACGTTGAATACATTAGTAAACTAAAATACATTATTTGTTTACTTTTCAGCAAGCTGATCGACAAAAAACGAAAGGTCGAAGATTTAGATGCGGCAAAAAAAACTTTGATGAAGCCGTCTGTTGATGCGCTGCTGATGGTGACAATGCAGGATTTAATTTTAAACGAATTTGGCAAACAATAAAGTGAATGTTTTCAGCACGAAATATCAAGAATTTTTCTTATTAGAAAGTGATTTACTGTTTCCATAAGAATCTCTTATGAAAAGCAACAACCTCTCATTGAAGTAGGCGTTCATCTTCAGAATTCATTCGCGTCATAAGACAATCTTATGAATTTCATTAATTTTTCTTATGGCGCCACTTCATAAGAGAATCTTATGGCATACATAATAGTATTTTTCTGAGTGTAGTCATTCAAAAATCTCCAATTAGTTGCAAATAATGTTATTGATATGGAAATTATGATAATATTAAAAATACTTTTATCCTATTAAAAACTTTGAATCTTTATTTCCTACATTGTTTTTGGATTTACTGCGTATGAAGTTCATTAATCATAATTCATAATTCATTTTGTGCCATATAAACCCAAATATAATTTACAGGCTGTAAGAAAGGCTACAATCCACTGTCAAGTGTATTAAATCGGGTTTTTAAAGGTAGAACAGTCAATTTCTTAAATCTAAAAGTTTATTAAGTTGTGTTGTATTCTACGATCTTTCTGTACAGAAGCCTCCAGGTGAAAAGGGTTTGTAAAATATATCCCAAAAACACCTCAGATACCATATTCCATATCAATTGTCGATCATCAATTAAGGTGGAGGTTTCAACTAAATTTTTCCCGACTTGAACTAATGTTGAGCTTTGAACTTAACACTAAATTTCTGATTTTTTTCAATGGAAGAGATTTAATAACTTACTTTTTTAATGGAATTTAGAAAACTTTCTTAACATCCTGAAATATCTAAAATTTTCAAAGCTTTTTAAAAAAATTTACAATTTTCTTATGTTTTCAAGGAATAACTAAAAAAAGGTATTACAGGAATATAGTTTTAAACCGGTACCTATCATCGATTCCGTTCGCTCACTCTAACTGCTCATTTTATCAAAATAATAAGTTCGAAGTTATCAACTCGAAAATTTCAATCACACTATCAATTTCAAATCTCGTTATTCATAGGATTACGACACCCTATATTTGGATCCCTAAATATCATCTTTATTCATACTTCTCTCGGCAGTACTACCTGCTTTCGAGAGCACCAAAGCGCAACCAAAAACAGATTTATCACTTTAAAATTCATATCCAATTGTTCGGGATGGATGTGTTTACGACACATGACGACCTCTGTATACCGGGATTATCTTCGCGGAAACCCACCCCAAAACAAATTTGGTTCTCGCCGAACAGGCCAACCCTTTGCGTGGAGTTGTTTTTTTCTCCTAGACCTTCACTGGAAACATTTGGTGTCGCGCAAAGTGACACCATCACGAAATTGACTCTCTCTCGAAACTGTATCGAACCGTGTCGCATCAACAATTCATTCGAATCGAAATGAATGGATTAAAGTCCTCGGCTCGAAAAAAATGAGTTTATAACTGCAGTAGAACTAGATCGTCTCATGGCAGTTACAAGACCCATCCTATTCAAATCGGGGTAGTTTGGTTGAAGACATTACAGAAGAAGGTTCTTCGGTTGGGAATGTCTGTGTTTGTGGAAGCGAAAATTAAATCTATCCAACATTATGTTAATGATAGATTTTTTCACCTTTCGGCTGACAGCTCAAATAGACCTAATGCATGCAATCCGGTACATTATCATAATCTATTTTTATGTGTAGCTACACTAGAGTTGTTCTTTATGCTTTTATTACCAACTTGGACTGTTCTGTCCAAATTGGTAAGGAACTAATAATGAATGAAGAACCAACAAGAAACAAAAAACTCCAAACAACGACGACTAAGGAAGACGACGACGTCGGACTAGATTGATAGGATACCGACGCCCGTCTTTTTTACGTTTGGATCGTAATCTATCGCTTTTCGGATTTAGTTTGGGGAAAAAAATATCTGGGAAAGCCTTGGGTAGGGAAAGGAAAAATTTCCTCCTTAGAAATAACCTGGGACCACACGTAAAGGTGCCAAACCACTTAGAACCGTTATTTTATTTCATTTTTTTTTTCTATACCCAACTCTCTAGTGCCTATCCTAGTCTTGGGTGGAAAGTCATAAAAATACGAGGTGGATCACGATGAACGATTTTCGATTTACCATCACCACTAGGGTTGGTGGAAGGAACAGTGAAATATTTTTGGGCTTTGGCGATAGACATTTCAGTAACGCTGAGCCGGATTCGAGGAATTTCGGAACTGCTCCAACCCACGCCTTCCAAAATGCTGGGTGCTCAAATCCTTGAGTTCCGATTGCGATTTGGCGATAGTTGAAAGTACTTCCTGAACTTGTTTGGAGAGCTTCCTTCTTCTAGTTTTTTTTTTTGGGCTGATAAAAACTCCGAAAACATTGATTTTTAAGGTTTTTTTTTACAGTTATTGGTTTCTAAATTATTGAAAGTTCAAGAATAAATCGTTTTCAAGTAGAAATCATTATTGCAACATAAAAAATAATCAAATTTTCACAACAAACAATTTTTAAATGATCGCTCAATTCAAAGTTGTATTTTAGGCACTAAAAAGGGTATGTGTTTTTTGAGCGATGTTCCTAAACAGCATTTTTATGTTATTTTATGAAAATGAATATCTAAGGTATAACAAACACAATAGGTATGAAAAAAAAATAGTTATTTAGTTTGTTGCTGAGTAGGGAAGTAACGGTAAGTGCTGAAAATGCGAATTTTACAACGAGTTTCATACAAAATTTTATAAAAATTAGGAAACTCCTCTCTAAAATCCATTAAGAAGCTCAAAGTCTTCAACAAATATCCGCATGTGGAAGATAATGCTAAATGTCTGAACCTTTCAGATCAATTTTACTGTAACTGTGCGTTAGACTGAGTCGATTTGGGGTAATTTATGAATTTCTTAAACCCTGGGGTCTTAAAGCTTCGTTTTGGTACAAAACTCATCCATGCTTTTTTGCAGAATTTTTAAGTAACGTTTACACGAGTAAATTTGACTCTCTATTGTGTTGTGAGCCTACTTGGTTGAATGATTCAACTGAATCAAAGCAATCGAAAGTTTCCTTTAATTCAACCACGGTAAATGAAAAGTTCAGATGCCGGTATTTCAAAAGCAACTTATTATATTCTTCAGAGAGCGTTTTCGAAAATTCGTATCTAATTAGGCAAAAAAGATATTTGCTTTTTAACAGGGATACGTCTTTTGGCATTGATAAACAATAAGTTCAACTGACATTACTGCTGGGTGCCTAGCGAAGTATTGCTTAAAAAATAGTCATGCAATATCAAAGTCTAAGAAAAAAAACCGAAAAACATGTTTTGGAAAAACGACACAAAAATGTAAAAAATTGGTGTAAAAACCTGAAAAATGTAAAAAAAATGTGTAGATACCGTACTTTTTAATCAATGAACCATCAAAATTGTTTAAATCATACCAGATAAATTTTGAAAAGAGTATTAAAAAGTTGACGTGATTTGGCACATTTCCGCATCTTTAGATTTTCAAAATACGAAACAGAATTTATGACGAGTTTTCATTGGTACCTGTTTTTCGAACCTTTTGCCAATTTGTAATTTCTTAGATTTTCCAAGACTTAAATTCAACTTTGCACTGGATTTTAAGTATATTGAAAAAATATGATAAATAAAAATGTGACATACTTTCTGAACATTCACAGGTTAACAAGGTTGACAATCAAAAAATGCAGAAATGTGCCAAATTACGTCAACTTTCCAATTCTCTTTTCAAAATATATCTGTTGTGACCTTAACAATTTTGACGGTTCATTGATTAAAAAGTACGGTATCTAAACATTTTTTTTTTATTTTTTTTTGTAATAATCTTAAAAAATTTTAAAAAAAAATAAATCGTTCTGTGAAACGTAATCTTACATCAGCTTTCATGGCTCACTTGTTCATCGAAATTCAGGTCTGAATATTAAATTTTAAATTAAATTATACCCATTTCTGGTCCCATATTCCCGTGCAATAATTGATTATTGTTGAAAGTTGAAGATTCTTGATTTTCAGTTCGAATAATCAAAAGAAATTAGAAATGCAAAGTTTCTTTGAGATTCTGGTTCAAATTTGGTATAACCTCTCATATCAAATTTGAATCATGTTTTTTCTAAAATCGTAAGAGACCCTCATAGCCAAAGGGGTATAAGTGACAAAATGGTCGATTTTGAGCTAATGATGCCAATCGATTTTTCATTGTTCAAACTATATTCGGTGATTTTTCAAGATTTTTTGAATTTTATCAACATACTTTTACGTTCGAGAAAAAAATACAATTGTCGAAAAATATATGGAAAATGGCCAAATACAACAGCTTTAAAGCGTCTTTTCTCGAAATAAACTTTTATGCACTTATACTGGCTCCAATGAAAATTGAAAACTCAGAATTATTATAAATTCTTATTTTAATTCAGATTCACAATACGGATTAAATATAAATAATTTCAATAATTAATTTGTTTTAAGCCAGAACTACAGTATTTAAATAATAGATTCATGGATGAGGTTTCTAGAACTTAGTTTTCGAAATTGTATTTTTGTACATACCAGAAATCGTATTGCAATTCGAAAACAGATTCACAGTTCCATTTTAGAACTCAGATTAGGAATGCAGACTCAAAATTCAGAAAAGGATTTAGCTTGTAAATGAGTTTTATAACCAACAAAAATTGTAGAGGAATTCAAGAGATCATGAACTTCAAAATTTGCTTGTCTACTTATTTCCAGTTTTCAAGTTTTTGATCAAAATTTGTTTGTACACACAATTCAGCTGAAAATAACAAAAATAAAGAAAAATTTTCTAAGTTTTGTTTTATGGAAAAAGCTCAAATATTATTTAAAAACATCATGCACAAGATTTTCATTATAGAAATATGTGCTGGTAAAGAAACATATACCTGATCTTCACCTAAAAAATCTGCACATAATTTCGTATTTTCTCGGTGTATTGTTTAACACATAGTAGTTATTTTAAAAGCCAAATTTCAAACTAAAATCATAAATTTGGTTCAGGTTGGCATCAAATGAATTTGATCTAAAAATTTTGGATCTCTTCCTTTTTTTCTTTTTCTTGAAAATTTTATTTATTTAATCAAAGGTTAAAATCTTTGAGTTTGCATGAGTTTGGAAGATTAGGCTTGTTTGATTTGCGTACAGAATAAGTAGATTTTGAGAAATTGAACACTCTCCTAAAAAGTCTTATTTTCAGCTGAAATCCAATAAGTTTCATCCAACATACTAATAAACAAATTCAAAGATTTTAACCATCTATGAAAGCGAATTCCGAATTTTGTTCCTGAAGGTTTCATTATAACAATTTAGTTCACCTTTTAGGTTTAGAACCAATTTTCTAAAGTTACGATTCAATACGAAAACTTTCAATATAAAGTACCTACTTAAATATGAATTATCATATATCTAGATACAAACATAATTTGTTTTGATTTTTTTATTCGCGAAAAATCTCAAAAAAATCATATATAAAAATCAGTCATCAGTGAATTGGTTCTTCCTACGGCCCTGCTTGAATTTATTCACAAATTTGCTGGAACCTGCAAAATTGATAAGATTTATGCTTTAAAAAGAATCTTAAATTCAATTTGATTTAAAACGGAAGAAGAAGAAAGTGCAGAATTTACTTAAATAATTTTAAACTATCTTGAAAAGTTATTTCAATAACATAAGCTGATAGAAAAATGCATATTTAGATTCAGGACACTCAAATTAGTCAATATTGCGTTTTTTAATTCATTGCACATCGGAAAAATGTAGTTGTGGCCTGGTGCAATTTATCAAACCCTTTTCAAATGTGATGAGAAGAACAAAAAACACAAAATAAAACTGAGACTGAAATTGGTTTCTTGAAGAATATTATAAATCATTAGGTATAATTTTGAGGTTATTAGTTTTGAGGTTATTAGTTTAAAGATTTTTTTCGTTAATTCTGTTGACAATCGTGAGAGGTAAACGCCTGTTACATGGTTTTCAACCTGTCAATGTATAAAATAAGTCTTAATTAATTTTAAAGTCGGAATGGTTCGTTTCCAAATCTGTTCTTGTTAAGTAATAATGGCGAAGTAGGATTTTTGTATGTCATGTTTAGAGCTTTAAAACAAAAGGTTAATGGAATTGCAAATCGAAATTTACAAATACAAATAAGTTTCAATTCGTGAATGTGTCGTTAAATGAAATTTCTCAAGCCTGGGTGATATAAGACTTTCTTACTTGCTGGTTGACTATTTTTTTTTTTTTTTTTTTGAAACACCTTTTAATTGTAAACTGTTCGTTATTGATTTAAACACGAATACACAGATATAGAAGCTCAGTGAAACATCATGTTTCTTTGAAGATATCTAAATTCTACTTAAGACTACAGCCTACATCGTTCAAGGACATGATGGCTAGCATCTTACTAATGCTTACACAACCAACCCACACAAATAGTACTATGTTTGTCATGACCGAGACTCGATCTCATGACCTCTGGCTTAGAAGACTTAAACGCAATCCTCTAGGCCACGGTCGGCGGCATTTAACATAAAAACTTTGGTGGTTAAAATTTTTCAGCATAATGATTAAAAGCAGATTAAAAAATTAACCATGTTGACGTTTCTAGAACAGAGCCAAATAGCCAGATTTCAGCTTTATTAGAGTTCTGGTGAATACGCTTTAGCTACTTATGAAGATTAATGCTATAGCTCTAACAAAGTTGTACTGACCATAAAAAAGCTAAAATTGCTACTTGGGTAGTTATTCGAATTTTCATAAAACCTTTAAAGACATCGCCTATTTTTCTTCTAATAACCTGAACTCAAAAAAAACAACAGATAAAATTCCTGGACGCAACACAATCCAGTTGACACCTGATAATTAATTTTCCCATCAGGTGTCCCCGCTTCATCCTTGTGGAAAGTGTCATCTTCAGCAACGGGAAAAAACTTTTTCAATTTTCACTTTCTCCTGCGGACTTTCCTTCCAAAACCGAACCAAAATTAACACGATAATAAATTTGTCTGACATCGTCCCACTCCATCTTTGTGTAGCGCAGAGGTGAAAAACCAAATACCGTCTCATCCGAGTCAAGAACCTCTATCTGCTAGCAGCTGTTCGTCGAGCAACAGCGTGAAGCCAAAGTTCATTCAACGACTACCGAGCAATTGATTATCATGTTGAACAAACACTCAAAATTGCCACCCAAAAACATCCTAACAACCGATTGTGTTCTGGTGAAGTTGGGGTGGTATGAGAAATTTCTATGTTCAAAAACCGCCACAGTGTTTCTTTCTTTCGTCCCGAAGAAGGATGCTACTGTGCTAAAAAGTGCTTGTCAACTGTCAAAAACACTCGGTTTAAACATTCTCTCACCACAACGCTCTGTTTATGATTTTCCTATTCCAAGGGTAATCTCTTCAAACAGCAATGGAAGAAAAAAGATACCAACACTTTCCAGATTGAGCAATATTTTTCATAATTTATTTCCCATTTTCAATTTTCCGGATATCTGTTTTTTACTCGCCAGCAGCCTTGTCATCACCTTGCGATCAGTGTTTGAGATCTCATCCTTTCTCGAACGACTTTGTGCCGTTTTCCCTTCCCAAAGACTCAGATTTGCACCATCCTGAGACAAGTGTGAAAAATGAAAAATCACTTTTCATCATTTTCCCATCCCTATCACTAGAGAGAAACAAGGTTTTTCACTCCTGGGAATTCAGTTTATCCTTGCCCTTGTCGTTCTTGTCTGATGAACTTCACCCTCCTGAATCCTGTTGGATGGATCGAAAGAATGTTGCAGATTTGGTTCCACCCCCGCCAACATGAGTCGCTATTTTTTAAACTACAACCAACAACAAGAGGGTGATAAACACAGATCATAAGCGATTTCCGTTACGTTGTAATCTTGTCGAGAGTTCAAAGTCAAGTGTTTCCGCCCGGCTTTTTTTGGTTTCTTGCGGCAGTTGTCGGACAGACAAACAGGCACCCGAATTTCCCACTCAAGTAGAATGGTATGTTGTCTAATGGACTCTAGCTGAAGACTTGGCGAGGAAAATGACCGATGATGATTCTTCGGAAACAATCTTGAGCAGGAGGGAGCAAATATGCGAGGGTGAATCCGAAGGGCGAATGATTTATAGTGTGATAAATTGTATAATTATTTCCTAATAAAATGTTTTGTCAAAAACAGATACTGCGATGATTGAGGAGAAGTGGATGCGTTGATGCGATTTTTGGGGGAAAAATTATCAGAATGAAAACCTGATATTTGAGTTTGAAATATTTGTAGCACATCATCACTATTGCTACAATCATCATCACAATCGTCATCGTTGTCACAACTGGGCACCCGATTTAAATATTGATTTGTAAATCAATACACATGCAAAAACAAAGAATAGAAACACACATTGTATCCTAAGTAGTTTGTAATAAAGAAGACAGTTTTAGTTTTAGGCTTCTATCGAAACGGAGCACACCACTTTCTATCAATCTGAAATCCTCCCTCTAAATCGATATAAATCGCCTAAAGATTGGTGACGCCAGACAAAAACCGGTAACGCGTTTCGCTTACCTTCAAGCAGTTTAACGGCCGGTAACGCGTGCGAGAAATGGAAGATAATAAATCCAGCAGTACTTCTAACCTGCAGCCCGTCGTTGGAACAATACACGCGCCGCGACTAAACCCTCCAAGTATGGCCGACGCGAATATCGAAACCTACTTCATGTCGTTAGAGTTCTGGTTCGCAGGCTCTGGAATCGGATCGCAGCATGATACCCGTAAACTCAACATTGTTATGACACAGGTGCCGCCGAATAAATTGACCGAGCTGAGATCGATTATCGAGGTCACTCCTCCAAACGATAAGTACACCATCAAAACAGAGCTCACTGAGTATTTCGTCGACAGGCAACAGCGGCGCCTCCAGCGTGTATTGTCTGAGGCCCAGTCAACTCTTCAACGAGATGAAACGCGTTGCGGGTAATTCTCTAGCTGACACAGTATTGATCGACTTGTAGGCAACTCGACTTCCTCCACATGCTCAAGCCTCAGTTATTGCCTAAAGAGATGACACGAACGATAAAATCACCATCGCTGATGCCATTGTGGATTCAATAGGACTACGTAAATAAATGGGCATAATTCAGCAATGGCGGCTCCATAGTTTGCAGACATCAGCTAGCGATCCGATCCTAGACGAGAGATTGCTGAACTATCCAGAAGTCTCGAGAAGGTGCTACCAAGCCAGCGGAGTTCACGTAGCCGTCTACGTTTTCGTTCTCGGGGAAATGAACAGCAACACTCGTGTCACTCAAAAGAGCCATCGATTGGGCTATATTGGAACCATCGCACGTTCGGGAGCAATGCCCGAAGATGCCTTCAACATTGCTCAAGTGAGCACCAAGTTTCTTCAAACCAACAAAGGACTGAAGCAACTGTCAAATCACATACAAACGGACCGTACCGACTTTTTGGAACCACAACGTCAGTTCCCCTTTGATTTCAATGGCATTTTGGTACCAAAACGTCAGTGCGGTACTGAAATGTCAGTTCGGAAATTTCCTTCTCTTCCAGCCCCTTGCAAACCAACAATCCGCGATGCCATGTAAATGTTTGACGTTTTCTAGTTAGGAAAAAAGGTAAACAAAGGGGTGTAAATTTTCGATGAATTTAAAACTTATTTTACTACGACTTTTTACTTCAGAGATCTCTTGAAGAGTAAGTAGAATCAACTTTTAGGTCTTCTTCTAGTGTTTTAAACATTTTTTGATAAAATATTGATAGCTACTAAGCGATAAATTGAGTTTCAAAAACTGGTGTTTTCCTCGCGATTGAAAACACACCTAAGTATTTTAAAAGTTTTTGAATGAAAAAGTGATATTTTCACAAAAACATTCATTCAAAAAAATTGTTGGAGATATTTGTAAGCTAAATTCACAAAAGTTCTGTTTTGGAAAGCATTCTAACAAGGAAAAAACCTGGTTGAAAAAACTGGAATTTTATCCTGTTTTCTGTTAACCAAATTAACAAATTTTATGTTTTTTTCTGGAATCAACGGAGTGTTTGAGTTGTTTTTTGTACTGGACGAAGATTTAAAATGATTCAGATGTTTTATAGATTTATTTAAGAGTTGTATTTCATTTATGAAAAATGCACTTCTGAAGTGTCTGCTCTTATGTGAGAGCTGTTTGCACATTTTTGGAAATTTTTTGTAAAAAAGTCAAATGTATTTCAGTCGGCGTGTCTTGCAAGTACCTTTTCATGACAAAATTTTGCCGAATAATTATTAAAAAATAACATTAGGAGCTAATTTCCTTTTTATTTGTATGCCTGTTCCTACGAGCTTCCCAAATTCTCTAAACTCTTGTATGGAGCATTTTGTAGCGCTACTGTTTGGTTAATATCTCGGATGACATATCTCTGCTGAATCTGTAGTGGGAATTGGCGAGCATTCCAACACAGCTGCAATCTACCGTCTAAAGATTTCGGACACTACTACTTCTATGCAGATTTTAATCGACACTGGTGCCGACGTGTCAGTAGTGCCGAAAGGATTGCAATCAGCAAAAGTGAAACCAACAACAGTAAAATTGTTCGCCGCAAATGGAACTCAAATCAAAGTGTTCGGTAAAGTGTTACTAAAAGTAAATCTCGGTCTTCGTCGTGAGTTTTTGTGGTCTTTCCTTATTGCCGATGTTACTTCGGGCATAATCGGTGCAGACTTCATCCGCAACTTTGATCTATTGATCAATTTGAAAAGAAACCGCCTTATTGACAAGTGGTCTCGAATCAGTGGGATCTCTCGCCGTCACTAGTAAGTATTCTTTGATAACCTTTGGTGCAGGGTCACCCTATGCTGAAATACTAGCAGAATTCCCGGGTATTACTCGGCTCGCTCCTCCACGAACAATAAGTCATTTTTCGATTGTCGATTGCATTGAGACAACCGGGCAGCCTGTCTATAATCGGCCACGACGCACAGTGGGGCAGACCTGACCAATCGATGGCCAAAACCTCATAACTTTTTCAAATCAATTCCTACTGCTTTGAAGTCTTCTGAAAAGTTGTTCATCTGATCAAAATCTACAATTTGATGTAATATTTGTTCATTTAGATTTTGTGAAATTTGATTTAGATAACTTTGTATGGCTTGGAAGCTCAGCCGATCGACGTGAAAATTTTCATGTGAGGGTTTCTAGGACCGTACGTCTCGGTGGTCGAGTGGTTAGCGTGGTAAGACGGTAATCGCTGGTCCATTGATGGCATGGGTTCGATTCCCTTCGCGGTACTGGGTGTTAAATGTTAATCTTAAGTTGTCCACGTCATTTATTCAGTCTGTAAAGCCTAAATCGGCTAAGACGGTGTATGTCTTTTTAAAAAGTTAAATGACGTTTTGAGATCCCTCCCCTCACAAGAATCGGGGGCTCCCTTACAAATGTTACCTAAATATCTGCTCAACTCTTGAATTAATAATGCAGAGGAACCAAATTTGTCAAGAGAGAAATCCATGTTATTTTAACGCTGGTTAGAGACCTTACTTACTGGAAGAAGGAGATTTCATAGAAATGGTGCAAAATTTCTACATTTCTAAAAACTAATCAAGCAACCACAAAAGATCTAACAACTGCTAGGAACTTAATAAGGAACAAATCAAGCCAATTGAACCACATTTGATCTTGATGATTTCGAGAAACGACAAATCGTTTAATATGATGGATTAAAAGTTTTAAGTTAAAACTCATTCCATCTATGAAATGAATGCTTCCATACAAATTAAATATAAATTGTATGTATAACTCGAGAATTCACCAATCAAAACGAACTAAAGTTGAGCATTAAGTCTCGTCTTCGGAACATTTTGAACCAAACCTCGGGAAAAAAAACTTCAGAAAAAAATCAGCCAAACTTTCTTCAAACCAATAAAAAATATGTTGCTTAATATGACTGCTATAAAACATGGTAGCATTGTTTTTTTTAAATATCAAACATTCCGTGTGTAAATAATTTCTAATTTATTTTTGAGTAAAACTAGAAGATCTAGTTTTTTAACCTTTTGAACGAATGTTGTAGAAACATTTTATAGAAAAAAAATTTAATAAAAAATTAAGTTAGTTAACTGATACTAAGCATCTGACCGAAGAGGATTTGAGAAGGTTTTAGAAAGTTTATATTCCAAAGAATCTTATCTGCTTGTCTGTAGATAAAATAAAACTTTTAAAAACCGAAATACTATTATCAAAATAAGTAAGAGGGAAATAAGTTTTGGAAAAAAAATTAAATGAGCTGAATTTCAAACTCGATTGAGTTCAAGTTTTTCTAGCAAAAACCATTATCAAAAGCAATCTCAAAATTAACAAAAAATAGCCAAAAAACATGTTTCACTAAAACGTGAATAACTTTTGAATAGGCGAAAAGTGGCAACTAGTTTTTGTTTTGTTGGATAGCTGAGACTTCCATCTAAATGTTTGAGCAGGAATGAGAGTGAAGTAACGTGGGGTAACGTGTTTTCTGATGTCCGAATATGATGAAAATTCGTAACTTTTTAACGTTATACGTTTATGCTCGTAAAAGAAATACGATTTTTTTTTCAATTCTTCAACCAAAATACATAAATTTCATATTATTCTGAACACATTCCTGTTTATTTTTTTTTATTTCTTCAAGAAATAAAATTTTAGTGGAGTATCGAATACAATTTTTTGTTTTTGCAATAAAATGCAACTACATCAAACCCCAACTTCATCTACGTAGAAAATTGTTTGAAACTATGAATTCAAAGATTTGTTTGACAGATTTATGATCGGTGTAATATACAGTTTCTGAAAAGCATAAATTTTTGATGAATTTTTGAAATTTACAAAAAGGGGTTTTGGCCAAGCTGCCGGATAAACTCAAAGCAGCTCGAACCGAATTTGAGATCCTCATGAAGTTGGGTATCTGTCGACCGTCCAGCAGCAATTGGGCCAGCCCTCTCCACATGGTCAAAAAACCCGATGGTTCTTAGCGTCCATGTGGAGATTGTCGAGCCCTGAACGCCCAGAATATACCTGATCGGTACCCCTTGCCGTATTTGCAGGACTTCACGACCATTCTTCAGGGTAAATCCATTTTTTCAAAGGCTGACCTGCAGAAAGCGTTTCATCAAGTGCCGATTCATCCCAACGACATTCCAATAACGGCAATCACGACGCCATTTGGGTTATTCGAATTTTCATTCATGACCTTTGGTTTAAGAAACGCTGCTCAAACCTTCCAACGACTCATTCACGAGGTCGTCCGAGGGTTCGATCTCGTGTTTCCGTATATCGATGATTTATTCATCGCCTCCTCGTCACCCGAAGAACATCGAGAGCACCTTCGACTGCTTTTTGGAAGACTCCAGCATCACAAATTGGCAATAAACGTTGCCAAATGCGAATTTGGTCGCGAAAATCTTAATTTTCTGGGACACTCTGTCTCTCACCAGGGCATTAGTCTGTTACCGGAACGTTTAGAGACAGTGCAACATTTCAAACAACCAACCACGATCAAAGATTTGAAAAGTTTTTTGGCCATGATTAACTTTTATCGAAGGTTCGTCCTGAAAGCCATCGGAGCACAAATTCCCTTGCTTCAAATGATCCCAGGGAACAAACGCAACGATCGTACGCCGTTAATTTGGAACGAGGAAATCACGAAAGCTTTCGATCGGTGTAAGCAATAACTTGCCCAGGTCGCTCTTCTAGCACATCCCGCGAAAACAGCTGAACTTTCCCTATGGGTTGACGCTTCTGAAATTGCCGCAGGTGCTGTCCTACACCAAATTATCGATGGGGAAATTCAACCGCTGGGATTATTCTCGAAAATGTTCGATAAAGCTCAGCTCCGTTACAGCACTTATGATCGTGAGCTGACCGCGATCTACCTCGCAGTTCGTCACTTTAAGTTTATGTTAGAAGTAAGGCGCTGCCACATCTATACCGATCGCAAACCGGTCATTTTTGCTATCCGTCAAAAGCTCGATAAAGCTTCCAATCGACGAGCCCGTCACTTGGATTTTATTGGTCAAATAACGACTGATATTCGGCCCATTGTTGGCAGGGAAAATATTGTGACTGATTTGCTTTCTCGCATCGCTTCCATCGAAGGTATTCAGCCGCTCGATTTTGATGCTCTTGTCGATGATCAAAAAACCGATGAGAAACTTTAAAATATTTTGAAAGGTAAATCAAAATCGTCTCTTAAAATACACACGTTTGTAACTGCCATGATTCTAAATGATCATAGCCTTAGTACACTCTCTGGTTTGAGCATTTGTAAGATGCTAGCCATCATATCTTCGATAAACGCTTAGAGTTAAGTAATTTTTTTTACTTAATTCTAAGCGTCCTTAGTGAGGAAACATAAAAAAAAAACTATTTTTTAATACTGGCTAGTCTGATACTTAGGAAATTGTTTATGAATTAATGTTCAAAACTGTATTTTTTCGAAAAATTTCTGATTCAGAATTTAAGCACTTCATAATTTTATCATTTTAGGAAGCTTAAACTAAAACTGGGGAATATAACTGAATTTTGTTAACAGATTTCTTGATAAGAGAAAGCAGATGAAAACTAGGAAACTTAAATAACCACCTTTGATCTTCCACTCTGTCACTTCCAGACTTCTGTTCATCCCTAAATAGTCAAAACCTTTAAATATCAGACGAGGCTTTAAATCCAAGTGTCGTATCATTCACACTCAGCAAAGAAAATCACGCATTCGATTGAACTGAATATTTTCCTCGCAATCCCTTTAGATAATGAAGTGGCCCCTCTCAATCAAATCATTCACACATCAAAGCGTGGGTCCATGGAATAAAAATAACATTTACCTACTCTCTCTCTCTAACATCAGAAATATCCCACTGTGAGGCCGGATGGACAAGTGGTCAAAACGCCAACCCCAATCCGTTCTCATCGACAGACGGATTGCCTTCAATCCAGTCCATTTCCGATTCGAAAGGCAATATCCAGCAGGCATGGCCTTCATGCAGGTATGTTTTTATAGAGCGAATTTATAATCAATATGTCATGTCGACGCCGTCCTGCGGGGAGGATTCTTTGAAGCCCGGTGATGGATCAATGCCATTTGCCGAATCCTTCCTCACGTCACGTCACGTTCATCGACACCAATTCAATCCGCAGTCCTCATCAATTGACCGTTAACGGTCGCGTTCAATCTGTGGCGGTCGATCAGTTGAATGCAGAAATGTGTCTTGCTGAGAAAATTAACACACTCGAAGATAAAAGGGATTCAAGGTGAGATTGATTCACACGTTCGTGACACCTTCCTTAACCGAGCAGAATCCAGCTGATTTGCCAAATCAAAAGGACTGCACGTTTCGGTTGACATCGATTGGACGTACCTGGAAGTAGAGAAAAGAGAGAAAAAAGACTGTTGAATAGAAACAAATTGATTCGATTAAAGAAATCGATTTTGAAAATTTTAGAGAAAAAAATATCCGTGGAAGCCACAAATTAACCCTCTCCGATTGGCATCAGTTCTAACATCTTGAGACAAAAATTTTAAAAAGTCGGAAGATTCTCACGCGCAACCCTTTCGAGATTTAAATTTTCTATTTCGAAAAATTGAAAACTCATCTCCCGAACAATCGATTCGAAATCAAAATCAAAATCGTATTTTTTTTTTGCTTTTTGAACATCGGAACCGAAATTTTCCATACGACTCTGATCAAGATGTCATTGTTCTTAATGCTAGCTAGAAGGGGGAAAAGTTTCTTCAGGATATTCCGCCACCCCTCTGATGAACTTTGGAAGAACATTGGGAAAGAATATGCTACGAATTGTTCAGACGACATTCGAAAGAAGAGGGTTGTTCGGAAGCAGAAAGGATTAAAGCATTGTACACTGTCACAGGATAGAATCGATGTTCCTACATTATTGTCATGTCATATTGGTTTTATTGGGTTGAACGAGTGTTTTCTTCATTCATGTCGTATGCAAGCAATATTTCTGGAGAAGATTTTCGAACAAATAAATTTGAAGTTACACATTAATACATATATACCTACATATCTACATAGCTGATTGGATAAATTTTAGTACAAAAATTTCAAATATGAAAGAGTATAGTTTCAACAATAAAAAGTGAAAATAAGGTTTAAAAAAAAGACAAAATTTTGAAAAAAATAACGAAACTGGCAACAATGACAAATATGAAAAAAATGAAAAACTGTCAAAATTTTTTGAAAAAAAAACTAAACTGACAAAAAAAAAAGCTTTAAAAACTATAAATATAAAAATAACTCTAAAATTACAAAATTTTAAAATAACAAAAATGAAAATGAAAAAAATGACAAAAATGACAAAAATGACAAAAATGACAAAAATGACAAAAATGACAAAAATGACAAAAATGACAAAAATGACAAAAATGACAAAAATGACAAAAATGACAAAAATGACAAAAATGACAAAAATGACAAAAATGACAAAAATGACAGAAATGACAAAAATGACAAAAATGACAAAAATGACAAAAATGACAAAAATGATAAAATTGACAAAAACGACAAAAATGACAAAAATGAAAAAATGACAAAAATGACAAAAATGACAAAAATGAAAAAAATGACAAAAATGACAAAAATGACAAAAATGACAAAAATGACAAAAATGACAAAAATGACAAAAATGACAAAAATGACAAAAATGACAAAAATGACAAAAATGACAAAAATGACAAAAATGACAAAAATGACAAAAATGACAAAAATGACAAAAATGACAAAAATGACAAAAATGACAAAAATGACAAAAATGACAAAAATGACAAAAATGACAAAAATGACAAAAATGACAAAAATGACAAAAATGACAAAAATGACAAAAATGACAAAAATGACAAAAATGACAAAAATGACAAAAATGACAAAAATGACAAAAATGACAAAAATGACAAAAATGACAAAAATGACAAAAATGACAAAAATGACAAAAATGACAAAAATGACAAAAATGACAAAAATGACAAAAATGACAAAAATGACAAAAATGACAAAAATGACAAAAATGACAAAAATGACAAAAATGACAAAAATGACAAAAATGACACAAAAATGACACAAAAATGACACAAAAATGACAAAAATGACAAAAATGACAAAAATGACAAAAATGACAAAAATGACAAAAATGACAAAAATGACAAAAATGACAAAAATGACAAAAATGACAAAAATGACAAAAATGACAAAAATGACAAAAATGACAAAAATGACAAAAATGACAAAAATGACAAAAATGACAAAAATGACAAAAATGACAAAAATGACAAAAATGACAAAAATGACAAAAATGACAAAAATGACAAAAATGACAAAAATGACAAAAATGACAAAAATGACAAAAATGACAAAAATGACAAAAATGACAAAAATGACAAAAATGACAAAAATGACAAAAATGACAAAAATGACATAAATGACAAAAATGACAAAAATGACAAAAATGACAAAAATGACAAAAATGACAAAAATGACAAAAATGACAAAAATGACAAAAATGACAAAAATGACAAAAATGACAAAAATGACAAAAATGACAAAAATGACAAAAATGACAAAAATGACAAAAATGACAAAAATGACAAAAATGACAAAAATGACAAAAATGACAAAAATGACAAAAATGACAAAAATGACAAAAATGACAAAAATGACAAAAATGACAAAAATGACAAAAATGACAAAAATGACAAAAATGACAAAAATGACAAAAATGACAAAAATGACAAAAATGACAAAAATGACAAAAATGACAAAAATGACAAAAATGACAAAAATGACAAAAATGACAAAAATGACAAAAATGACAAAAATGACAAAAATGACAAAAATGACAAAAATGACAAAAATGACAAAAATGACAAAAATGACAAAAATGACAAAAATGACAAAAATGACAAAAATGACAAAAATGACAAAAATGACAAAAATGACAAAAATGACAAAAATGACAAAAATGACAAAAATGACAATAATGACAAAAATGACAAAAATGACAAAAATGACAAAAATGACAAAAATGACAAAAATGACAAAAATGACAAAAATGACAAAAATGACAAAATGACAAAAATGACAAAAATGACAAAAAAATGACAAAAATGACAAAAATGACAAAAATGACAAAAATGACAAAAATGACAAAAATGACAAAAATGACAAAAATGACAAAAATGACAAAAATGACAAAAATGACAAAAATGACAAAAATGACAAAAATGACAAAAATGACAAAAATGACAAAAATGACAAAAATGACACAAAAATGACAAATGACAAAAATGACAAAAATGACAAAAATGACAAAAATGACAAAAATGACAAAAATGACAAAAATGACAAAAATGACAAAAATGACAAAATGACAAAAATGACAAAAATGACAAAAATGACAAAAATGACAAAAATGACAAAAATGACAAAAATGACAAAAATGACAAAAATGACAAAAATGACAAAAATGACAAAAATGACAAAAATGACATAAATGACAAAAATGACAAAAATGACAAAAATGACAAAAATGATAAAAATTACAAAAATGACAAAAATTACAAAAATTACAAAAATGACAAAAATGACAAAAATGACAAAAATGACAAAAATGACAAAAATGACAAAATGACAAAAATGACAAAAT
This sequence comes from Uranotaenia lowii, assembly GCF_029784155.1. Lineage (NCBI taxonomy): Eukaryota > Metazoa > Arthropoda > Insecta > Diptera > Culicidae > Uranotaenia > Uranotaenia lowii. The sequence goes on from NC_073692.1 coordinate 25,773,007, forward strand.
GACAAAAATGACAAAAATGACAAAAATGACAAAAATGACAAAAATGACAAAAAATGACAAAAATGACAAAAATGACAAAAATGACAAAAATGACAAAAATGATAAAAATGACAAAAATGACAAAATGACAAAAATGACAAAAATGACAAAAATGACAAAAATGACAAAAATGACAAAATGACAAAAATGACAAAAATGACAAAAATGACAAAAATGACAAAAATGACAAAAATGACAAAAATGACAAAAATGACAAAAATGACAAAAATGACAAAAATGACAAAAATGACAAAAATGACAAAAATGACAAAAATGACAAAAATGACAAAATGACAAAAATGACAAAAATGACAAAAATGACAAAATGACAAAAATGACAAAAATGACAAAAATGACAAAAATGACAAAAATGACAAAAATGACAAAAATGACAAAAATGACAAAAATGACAAAAATGACAAAAATGACAAAAATGACAAAATGACAAAAATGACAAAAATGACAAAAATGACAAAAATGACAAAAATGACAAAAATGACAAAAATGACAAAAATGACAAAATGACAAAATGACAAAAATGACAAAAATGACAAAAATGACAAAAATGACAAAAATGACAAAAATGACAAAAATGACAAAAATGACAAAAATGACAAAAATGACAAAAATGACAAAAATGACAAAAATGACAAAAATGACAAAAAATGACAAAAATGACAAAAATGACAAAAATGACAAAAATGACAAAAATGACAAAAATGACAAAAATGACAAAAATGACAAAAATGACAAAAATGACAAAAATGACAAAAATGACAAAAATGACAAAAATGACAAAAATGACAAAAATGACAAAAATGACAAAAATGACAAAAATGACAAAAATGACAAAAATGACAAAAATGACAAAAATGACAAAAATGACAAAAATGACAAAAATGACAAAAATGACAAAAATGACAAAAATGACAAAAATGACAAAAATGACAAAAATGACAAAAATGACAAAAATGACAAAAATGACAAAAATGACAAAAATGACAAAAATGACAAAAATGACAAAAATGACAAAAATGACAAAAATGACAAAAATGACAAAAATGACAAAAATGACAAAAATGACAAAATGACAAAAATGACAAAAATGACAAAAATGACAAAAATGACAAAAATGACAAAAATGACAAAAATGACAAAAATGACAAAAATGACAAAAATGACAAAAATGACAAAAATGACAAAAATGACAAAAATGACAAAAATGACAAAAATGACAAAAATGACAAAAATGACAAAAATGACAAAATGACAAAAATGACAAAAATGACAAAAATGACAAAAATGACAAAAATGACAAAAATGACAAAAATGACAAAAATGACAAAAATGACAAAAATGACAAAAATGACAAAATGACAAAAATGACAAAAATGACAAAAATGACAAAAATGACAAAAATGACAAAATGACAAAAATGACAAAAATGACAAAAATGACAAAAATGACAAAAATGACAAAAATGACAAAAATGACAAAATGACAAAAATGACAAAAATGACAAAAATGACAAAAATGACAAAAATGACAAAAATGACAAAAATGACAAAAATGACAAAAATGACAAAAATGACAAAAATGACAAAAATGACAAAATGACAAAAATGACAAAAATGACAAAAATGACAAAAATGACAAAAATGACAAAAATGACAAAAATGACAAAAATGACAAAAATGACAAAAATGACAAAAATGACAAAAATGACAAAAATGACAAAAATGACAAAAATGACAAAAATGACAAAAATGACAAAAATGACAAAAATGACAAAAATGACAAAAATGACAAAAATGACAAAAATGACAAAAATGACAAAAATGACAAAAATGACAAAAATGACAAAAATGACAAAAATGACAAAAATGACAAAAATGACAAAAATGACAAAAATGACAAAAATGACAAAAATGACAAAAATGACAAAAATGACAAAAATGACAAAAATGACAAAAATGACAAAAATGACAAAAATGACAAAAATGACAAAAATGACAAAAATGACAAAAATGACAAAAATGACAAAAATGACAAAAATTACAAAAATTGACAAAAATGACAAAAATGACAAAAATGACAAAAATGACAAAATTACAAAAATGACAAAAATGACAAAAATGACAAAAATGACAAAAATGACAAAAATGACAAAAATGACAAAAATGACAAAAATGACAAAAATGACAAAAATGACAAAAATGACAAAAATGACAAAAATGACAAAAATGACAAAAATGACAAAAATGACAAAAATGACAAAAATGACAAAAATGACAAAAATGACAAAAATGACAAAAATGACAAAAATGACAAAAATGACAAAAAATGACAAAATGACAAAAATGACAAAAATGACAAAAATGACAAAAATGACAAAAATGACAAAAATGACAAAAATGACAAAAATGACAAAAATGACAAAAATGACAAAAATGACAAAAATGACAAAAATGACAAAATGACAAAAATGACAAAAATGACAAAAATGACAAAAATGACAAAAATGACAAAAATGACAAAAATGACAAAAAATGACAAAAATGACAAAAATGACAAAAATGACAAAAATGACAAAAAATGACAAAAATGACAAAAATGACAAAAATGACAAAAATGACAAAAATGACAAAAATGACAAAAATGACAAAAATGACAAAAATGACAAAAATGACAAAAATGACAAAAATGACAAAAATGACAAAAATGACAAAAATGACAAAAATGACAAAAATGACAAAAATGACAAAAATGACAAAAATGACAAAAATGACAAAAATGACAAAAATGACAAAAATGACAAAAATGACAAAATGACAAAATGACAAAAATGACAAAAATTACAAAAATTACAAAAATTACAAAAATTACAAAAATGACAAAATTACAAAAATTACAAAAATTAGTAAAATTACAAAAATTACAAAAATTACAAAAATTACAAAAATTACAAAAATTACAAAAATTACAAAAATTACAAAAATTACAAAAATTACAAAAATTACAAAAATTACAAAAATTACAAAAATTACAAAAATTACAAAAATTACAAAATTACAAAAATTACAAAAATTACAAAAATTACAAAAATTACAAAAATAACAAAAATTACAAAAAATTACAAAAATTACAAAAATTACAAAAATTACAAAAGTTACAAAAATTACAAAAATTACAAAAATTACAAAAATTACAAAAATTACAAAAATTACAAAAATTACAAAAATTACAAAAATTACAAAAATTACAAAAATTACAAAAATTACAAAAATGACAAAACGACAAAAATTAAAAAATTTAAAAAAATGACAAAAATGACAAAAATGACAAAAATGACAAAAATGACAAAAATGACAAAAATGACAAAAATGACAAAAATGACAAAAATGACAAAAATGACAAAAATGACAAAAATGACAAAAATGACAAAAATGACAAAAATGACAAAAATGACAAAAATGACAAAAATGACAAAAATGACAAAAATGACAAAAATGACAAAAATGACAAAAATGACAAAAATGACAAAAATGACAAAAATGACAAAAATGACAAAAATGACAAAAATGACAAAAATGACAAAAATGACAAAAATGACAAAAATGACAAAAATGACAAAAATGACAAAAATGACAAAAATGACAAAAATGACAAAAATGACAAAAATGACAAAAATGACAAAAATGACAAAAATGACAAAAATGACAAAAATGACAAAAATGACAAAAATGACAAAAATGACAAAAATGACAAAAATGACAAAAATGACAAAAATGACAAAAATGACAAAAATGACATAAATGACAAAAATGACAAAAATGACAAAAATGATAAAAATTACAAAAATTTCAAAAATTACAAAAATTACAAAAATTACAAAAATGACAAAAATGACAAAAATGACAAAAATGACAAAAATGACAAAAATGACAAAAATGACAAAAATGACAAAAAATGACAAAAAATGACAAAAATGACAAAAATGACAAAAATGACAAAATGACAAAAATGACAAAAATGACAAAAATGACAAAAATGACAAAAATGACAAAAATGACAAAAATGACAAAAATGACAAAAAATGACAAAAATGACAAAAATGACAAAAATGACAAAAATGACAAAAATGACAAAAATGACAAAAATGACAAAAATGACAAAAATGACAAAAATGACAAAAATGACAAAAATGACAAAAATGACAAAAATGACAAAAATGACAAAAATGACAAAAATGACAAAAATGACAAAAATGACAAAATGACAAAAATGACAAAAATTACAAAAATTACAAAAATTACAAAAAATTACAAAAATTACAAAAATTAGTAAAATTACAAAAATTACAAAAATTACAAAAATTACAAAAATTACAAAAATTACAAAAATTACAAAAATTACAAAAATTACAAAAATTACAAAAATGACAAAAATTACAAAAATTACAAAAATTACAAAAATTACAAAAATTACAAAAATTACAAAAATAACAAAAATTACAAAAAATTACAAAAATTACAAAAATTACAAAAATTACAAAAATTACAAAAATGACAAAAATTACAAAAATTACAAAAATTACAAAAATTACAAAAATTACAAAAATTACAAAAATTACAAAAATTACAAAAATTACAAAAAATTACAAACGACAAAAATTAAAAATTTAAAAAAATGACAAAAATGACAAAAATGACAAAAATGACAAAAATGACAAAAATGACAAAAATGACAAAAATGACAAAAATGACAAAAATGACAAAAATGACAAAAATGACAAAATGACAAAATGACAAAAATGACAAAAATGACAAAAATGACAAAAATGACAAAAATGACAAAAATGACAAAATGACAAAAATGACAAAAATGACAAAAATGACAAAAATGACAAAAATGACAAAAATGACAAAAATGACAAAAATGACAAAAATGACAAAAATGACAAAAATGACAAAATGACAAAAATGACAAAATGACAAAAAATGACAAAAATGACAAAAATGACAAAAATGACAAAATGACAAAAATGACAAAAATGACAAAAATGACAAAAATGACAAAAATGACAAAAATGACAAAATGACAAAAATGACAAAAATGACAAAAATGACAAAAATGACAAAAATGACAAAAATGACAAAAATGACAAAAATGGACAAAAATGACAAAATGACAAAAATGACAAAAATGACAAAAATGACAAAATGACAAAAATGACAAAAATGACAAAAATGACAAAAATGACAAATGAAAATGACAAAAATGACAAAAATGACAAAAATGACAAAAATGACAAAATGACAAAAATGACAAAAATGACAAAAATGACAAAAATGACAAAAATGACAAAAAATGACAAAAATGACAAAAATGACAAAAATGACAAAAAATGACAAAAATGACAAAAATGACAAAATGACAAAAATGACAAAAATGACAAAAATGACAAAAATGACAAAAATGACAAAAATGACAAAAATGATAAAAATTACAAAAATTTCAAAAATTACAAAAATTACAAAAATTACAAAAATGACAAAAATGACAAAAATGACAAAAATGACAAAAATGACAAAAATGACAAAAATGCAATGACAAAAATGACAAAAATGACAAAAATGACAAAATGACAAAAATGACAAAATGACAAAAATGACAAAAATGACAAAAATGACAAAAATGACAAAAATGACAAAAATGACAAAAATGACAAAAATGACAAAAATGACAAAAATGACAAAAATGACAAAAATGACAAAAATGACAAAAATGACAAAATGACAAAAATGACAAAAATGACAAAAATGACAAAAATGACAAAAATGACAAAAATGACAAAATGACAAAAATGACAAAAATGACAAAAATGACAAAAATGACAAAAATGACAAAAATGACAAAAATGACAAAAATGACAAAAATGACAAAAATGACAAAAATGACAAAAATGACAAAAATGACAAAAATGACAAAAATGACAAAAATGACAAAAATGACAAAAATGACAAAAATGACAAAAATGACAAAAATGACAAAAATGACAAAAATGACAAAAATGACAAAAATGACAAAAATGACAAAAATGACAAAAATGACAAAAATGACAAAAATGACAAAATGACAAAAATGACAAAAATGACAAAAATGACAAAAATGACAAAAAATGACAAAAATGACAAAAATGACAAAAATGACAAAAATGACAAAATGACAAAATGACAAAAATGACAAAAATGACAAAAATGACAAAAATGACAAAATGACAAAATGACAAAATGACAAAATGACAAAAATGACAAAAATGACAAAAATGACAAAATGACAAAAATGACAAAATGACAAAAATGACAAAAATGACAAAAATGACAAAAATGACAAAAATGACAAAAATGACAAAATGACAAAAATGACAAAAATGACAAAAATGACAAAATGACAAAAATGACAAAAATGACAAAAATGACAAAAATGACAAAAATGACAAAAATGACAAAAATGACAAAATGACAAAAATGACAAAAATGACAAAAATGACAAAAATGACAAAAATGACAAAAATGACAAAAATGACAAAAATGACAAAATGACAAAAATGACAAAAATGACAAAAATGACAAAAATGACAAAAATGACAAAAATGACAAAAATGACAAAAATGACAAAAATGACAAAAATGACAAAAATGACAAAATGACAAAAATGACAAAAATGACAAAATGACAAAAATGACAAAAATGACAAAATGACAAAAATGACAAAAATGACAAAAATGACAAAAATGACAAAAATGACAAAAATGACAAAAATGACAAAAATGACAAAATGACAAAAATGACAAAAATGACAAAAATGACAAAAATGACAAAAATGACAAAAATGACAAAAATGACAAAAATGACAAAAATGACAAAAATGACAAAAATGACAAAAATGACAAAAAATGACAAAAATGACAAAAATGACAAAAATGACAAAAATGACAAAATGACAAAAATGACAAAAATGACAAAAATGACAAAATGACAAAAATGACAAAAATGACAAAAATGACAAAAATGACAAAAATGACAAAAATGACAAAAATGACAAAAATGACAAAAATGACAAAAATGACAAAAATGACAAAAATGACAAAAATGACAAAAATGACAAAAATGACAAAAATGACAAAAAATGACAAAAATGACAAAAATGACAAAAATGACAAAAATGACAAAAATGACAAAATGACAAAAATGACAAAAATGACAAAAATGACAAAAAATGACAAAAATGACAAAAAT